>NW_020653731.1:4212518-4248866 GCF_003589595.1 Hyposmocoma kahamanoa
GTTTACAAAAATTTTATGCGCTAGCGATAAATGTCCGTGTAATCTCATAGTAGAGGCTTTTTTCCGCGAAGTGTCTCTATTGTAAAGTATCAAGTACCGAGTTTGCCTTTACAATTGCTTGAATTGATTATATTCTTCAGTGCACATCATTTGTCATAATATCTATGGTCTAACTTACTATTGTTTTTCAAATGGCAAGTTATTACCTCGCAGCTCTAGTTTGAAGTATAATTTATTGTTCTCAATTCCATCCAAGGAGGAAAGGTTAAGTAATAAATCGGACGCAGCTGCGTTACGGACGTAAGCTTCGAATTAGGTAACAAAAGAGGCAGATCTGCAAAACGTTTCTGGCTATTTATTATTTGGTAGCCGAATTGGAAAGCTCTGTTTACGATTTCAAATCTCATTCGATATTATTTCCAATACTTTTAAAGATAACAAAATGACAGATTATACGTTATGAATGCTATAACAAATGGAAAGATACCAGATAGAGCCAATGACAAAAACCAATAAAATAACAAACCAAAGTTAAATTTCTTTGACCCTACAAGCAGCCACACCTATACTGTTAGCAAAAGCTATTCTTAGGGAATTCCTCTGTCCTAGGGCCGAGCAGCCAAGCGAGCAGGGGACCGAGCAGCGCTGCATAATATGCGGTGGCGGCTGGCGTGCACGCTTACCCCAATCATGACGTACGCCAGCGTCGCATTTGCTCAGGAAATCCCGCGCTTATACACCACCACATGCAGGCTCTGCAAAATAGATTCATGCGCAACGCGACGGGTGCCCCGTTGTACCTCCGCAGCGCTAACCTCCATATAGATTTACGGCTCCCCACAATAGCCCAATTCATGAAGCAGGCAACGAGTAAATACTTCGAGTCTGCTCCTCACCACCCCAACCCCGCCGTGGTGGCTGCATCCAACTACGATTACTCTCGCCACTTTGAAGGCCAACCAGATCGCACATCAGTCCTTGATCTCTAACAACAATGACAACAACAACACGCACCAACCGTCCGCGTTGGCGAGGTCGTAGAGCCCCTCATTTCAGTACGTACACTGGTAGATTCTCTCCTAAAGCACGCTCTTTACGCGGAAGTCTTCAGGAGCACCCTGAGCCGAGGTCCGTGCCCACTTGGGCGCCCTCAGGTCCGCTACTTAGCCTTAAGTTTATTTTACGAGTTATGAGCCTTCAGCTTGCCCTTTTTTTCCGGTGGCGCCGTTAAGGCCATCAACAGCCAAATGCACGTTTTCATAGCGCTTGGCGCGCGACAGACGTCTCCTTCCATTGGCGTTATAAAATAGTGCTTTTTATTTATATAAATTGATTGTTCTCATTGTGATTATAGTAAATTGTGATTGGAATTGACACAAAGTAATAAATCTTTAACAGGTATTTCTGAGTTTCGTTAACAACACCTTTCTATTGCCTTTATCAGGTCTTCGCGACTACAGCTGGTCGTACAATCTTTCACAAGGAGCTGTTATTTTTACTAAAACTTTGTTTGTTAATGTATAATTGTAACTTTATTGAAAAAAAAAACCGACTTCAAAAGTTTACTTGTCGGCTTTTTTCGATTTCCATGGAATCCCCTCATCAGATTCTGACTCCTTGGTGACAATGAGACTGTTACGGATTCCTGTGTACATTTTGTATTTTCTTTTCTGGTAGTCATGTTGGTGATTTGTTGATAACATGTATTATGTCATGTGAAAAGTCGACTTTTATTTGCGGAAAATAATAAGTATTTTGTGGTAGCTGAAACGAACCCGGAACAGCAACAGGGACCACCTCGGGAGTACACCCTTCCAAACAAAAAAGAATTTTCAAAATCGGTGCATAATTGTTGGAGAAATTGGTGAATATACGGACATGCCTACAAAATTTGAGGATTTTCTTCGATTTTCATGGGATCCCCTCATCAGCTTTTGACTTGGTGACACTTTCAAACAAAAAAGGAATTTTGAAAATCGGTCCACAATTGACGGAGACATCTGAAAACATACATACAGCCGAACGTATAACCTCCTCCTTTTTTAAGTCGGTTAAAAATACACTGATGCCAGGTCAATCTTGTGGGATTTAACATCCTATAACAATCCTATAACAGCCACGATGACAACGATACGTGTTCGTCTGAAAACTTTCTATTCCTTCTTGCATTTGAAATTTCAAGTATTAACTTTTAATTATAAGTTGATTTGACATGTTAGGAAACTTCTGTGATTCACTAAGTTCTGATGTTGCACAGACGAGACAAAGTTGGAGACTTCTGTACAAATTTTAGAAGCTTATAGGTATGATTATGTAATAAACTCACGTCCTCGAACATATTATTATCTTTATATTGTTGAACTAGGAAAGAGAAAGAACACAGCGAGTACAAAATATTGTCTTCAATAAATATATTATTAAATCATACTTTGTTATCTTTGTGTTATAATTTTATGCAATACTGTTCTGAAAGTCTTCATTTGAGACGTAAGACGAGGGAATTAATTTTTAACGACAATTCGAATTCCTAAAATGTGCTACTCTTTTTATTAAAACTACGCATATGCATTTACGTAACTTTCGAAGTATTTACCAAGTAAACATTTTGCAACTTATAGTACAACGATTAAACACTCAGAAAAAACCTTCGATCCGTCCGGATTTGAATCGACGTCTCCTAGCAAACCGTGGCTGACGCTATGCCAACTAAGCCACGGAACGAACCAGCAGACCTCACGATTTTTTTCTATGTGTGTACAGCCAACTACCTAGCTGTAGCTAGCTGGCTATACATGAGTGGTCAGGGAAAGCTGTACTATCACTAACAACCCTAGTTGCCTACCTAACAGCCTAGCCCTAACCATACGCTACGGAATATATACTTATATAAATAGTAGGGGAAGCCTGTCACCGTGCGACCTAAGGCAACAGACGGAAAGGGGGAAGGATAAGGGTGCTTTAGGAAATGGTTTTCTCACTGCCAGTCTCACAGACTCACAAGACTGATCAGATAAGCTAACGGCTAAAGGTGTCTTGGCCGCAGTGAGAGGATGCTGTAGTCAGGAGTGCTCCGTTGTCAATAAGACAGCGTTGATGTCTGAATTCAAAGAGGATTTTATTTACAAAACTTAAGCTATTTATACAAAACGGTATTTATGTGTGTGTGACTATAAACAATATTATTTTTAAATGTATACATAAAGTTAACTACTCTACTCAGCAGCCTAGTTCAGAACGGTCATTGCACTGCTGAGTAGTCTATTGTCATCACTTAGCAAATGTCCGGTCAGGTTGTCTGTTTACGTCGCGTGCACGTGAACAATGTGCTTGTTTGTCGGATCTTTGTATCTGGTTTTTAACGACTTTTTAGCCGTAGCGCCATTTATGAGAAATCTATGAAAGCATTTCGTCACGTTCGTTTATTTTGCAACTTAGTTTAGTAGCAGTAGAGCTCGTGAAATAATTCGTCTAGGAAAGTACTACTGCCTTACCTATTTCTGCCACCAAACAATACGGACACACACATATGCAGACGGTTGTCTACTGTCCATGGCACCCGCATACAGGTACCCGCATATCCCCAATACGGGGCTATGATGTATCTGCGTTATTATTATATTATTATTATTTATGTGAGCACTACTGCGTTCCGGTTTTAAAAGGTATGAGTGCTAGTGAAATTACAAGCACATGGGACTTGTCAACTTATGTCTCAGGGTGACGGGCGCAGTGGCAGTACCCCTCAGATCTTTATGACTTAAAGCTCTGAGTGGCACTGCAATTGCTATGAATATCAGGCCCACGATTTGTTCATCCTGTCACTTGGTATCATAAAAAGAAATTACATTTATAATAAACTATTAAACACGGAAAGTTAAAAGAAGCCGAACTAACCGCAATAATGTCCATTTTCAGTTTGATGATTGCGTAATTGCAATTGCGGACATCCGTATCCAAATAAGCTGGGTGAAATATTGTTAATAGTTATTATGGATTACTTCAATTCGACCGTAACAACACGAAACAACTCTGTATAATTAAAAACTAGTTTTGACTGGGATATATGGAATAATTATAATTAAGTAGGTAATAGTGAAGTAATATTGGAAGCTTTACAACAATATAATACAATTATGCACTTACACGTATTTATATAGTAGTAGTAAGTTGTGCAAGTATATATAATTATACACTTACATACATCATACGTACACGGACATATATGTAATTACATCTATTTTAAAAAAGATAATGTAATAAGTTAGAGTTATGGTAGTTTTAACACTAATTCTAGTAGAAGTAATATTTATTCAAATTAATAGCAACTTGTGACTATCTATATATCTAGAAATGCGATGTTTCCTAACATAGGCCCTGTCATGCTTGAAAGGACATCAACCCCTGAATTAAGCTTGTGTGAAATTACTCCGCTTGTTTGGTGTAATAATTTAACAAAGATTGGACACTTACAAAAAACTCACTTCCATCCGGCTGGATTGGAACCGACGTATCTTAGCAAACGCACGTCGCGTCCGGCCGGCTAGTCTGGCAATCTTTGGGAGAGTCCTATGTTCGGCAGTGGAAATCTTCCGGCTGACTTTGACTTTGACTTTGACTTTGAAGGATTATAAATTGGAATTTAAAACTCGTTTTCATTACAAACCTAAATCTGAAGACGGGCGTTGGCAAGGAAGACCGAAAATAACCTAATTTAAACAATACAAATGATACCTATTCTTTACTTTGAAGCTAGCTAACGACTGCCGTTGAATTTATAAAAGAATCGCATTTTGACAATAAGGCCCATTATGTCGCGCGTAAAGGAGCTTGTTTCATCAACCAATAGTATTCCAATATTTTGACGTCTCCACATTGCTTAATCAAAATAATTAAATACTCTTACAGCTGAAACATAGTTTTAAGCAACCAGATTGCTTTATTCAGAATAATTTACAGGAAATGTCTAAGGATCACGCTATTTTTTAAATATTTGATTACCCTATTAAAATTAAGTAAAAATGTCTATACAGTGTGTTGATTTGCATTCTTGCCACACTTAAGAAGTTAATAATGTAAATAATACTAAATCATCTAAAAGTATTTAAAAAATATTCTGTTCAAATTCAAGTCAAATTTCGCAAAATTGTCTTTAAATCTTATGCATCGCGCCCGGGCAGTGACCCCGACCAGGCCCGAGCAAGCTTGAGCGAGCGCTCGGCTACTCGGCATTTCACTGAAGTATACGTAATCTTTCTCGATTGCTTAATAACCTATTTTTTATTATTATGAGTACGAATTGTTGCATTTTATTAATTATTTGCAATAATTATGGAAGTTAACTGAAAATATTTGTTCTTTTTTTGTTTTCGATTTGGTACTTACTGATTTTAGGTTAGGTACTTACTCGAAGGAATTGCCAGAAGTGTCCACCAACCACTGTGACTGATTTTGCAAAACTCGCACGTTGTCGAGAGTTTCGTTTCAACTTTCTGAATTAGTAAATTTGACTTCACAAGCTTAAATGCGGTCACACAAGCATTAGTCACATACTTGCCGTCTATAATCAGAAGGAGCACTACCTTGATGGTTATACAGTTATGGTGAACACCAAACATCTCTCAAACCACCCACGACTGACTGCGCACTGATTGATTCCAACGTTACTCTCACATTAATGGTGAGAGGTATCACGCCTAAATCACTCTCTATCGTAATTATTTTTTGTGTTATTTTGTGTAATTATACAGCCGGTTCGATAAATCTAAAATAAATGTACTATTATATCGCTAAGTGAAGTTGTATTTGTGTAATGGAGGGCCGGCATGAACCAAACAAGCAGGGTTTAGCTTCACTACTCTCCCTGGTTCTAAATACGACACATAGGTATAACATACGGGGGCGCACTATAAGTTTCCGGAATGAATAAGAAAAAAATACTATAAATGGTCAGTAATGAATTTATTGTTTCTCAAAATATTCTCCGTTAGCGTTAATACACTCTTTCATACGAATGAATAAATTTTGAAAACATTTATGCCACTCCTCCGTGACAATCCTGAAACATATTTTTCATACTCTTCGATAGCCTCTTCAGGTGATGAAAATCGTTAGCCGTGTAACTGGTTCTTAATTTTTGGAAATAAATAAAAGTCACAAGGTGCCAGGTCGGAACTGTACGCAGGATAGCCCATAAGGTCAACGTTGTTCACCTTCGAAAATTCATTTGTCTGTCTGGCCGTGTGAGAACTGCCATTATCGAGGTGCAAGAAGATACGGCGTTTACGGTTATTTTTACGGAGTTTGTCAATAACTTCCGGCAAACAAATGGTCGTGTACCAATCACTATTCACGATACAATGATTCTCCAAAGCAACAGTAGCCACGTGTCCAGTTTTATTAAAAAAAGAAGCAATCATCCGCTTAGAGGCACTTTGCACGCGCGCCACTTTGGTTAGTTTCGGCTCATCTCGAAAGACCCATAAACTCGCTTGTTGCTTTGTTTTGGGACCGTAACTATAAATCCATCTTTTGTCACCTGTTACTATGTCCCGCACCAAATTTGACGCCCCATTCGTTGAATCTGGTAAGCATGGCATTGCACCAAGTGACGCGATCCGTTTTTTAGCTTTAAATTTTTCACATCCAAAGGTTTGTGTAGTGTTGATTGTATTTGACTCATGCCTATGTCTAAAGATAACCAAATCTCGTGGTATATCATATGCCTGCCTGTTTTGATCATACGACGCACAGTATCGATGTTTTTATTGTTCACAGCATTGGACGGGCGACCATCACGAAATTCGTCACTGAGATTTACACGACCGCGTTTGAAATCTTCAAAGCAGTTATAAATAGTCGTCTTGTATGGTGCTTCATCGCCAAAAGCAGTTCGAAGCCGAGGGAAGCTCCGCTGAGCTGTTAAATTGCACTTAAAGTCGTAAAAAATCATACTACGAAAATTTTCACGAGTTAAATCCATGGTGATGTAGACAACCAATTTCTAAAATGACGCCATAATGTGACAACAAATGACAGTCAGATGAAACAAACTGTATTCTACAGCCAAAGAGTTCCATTTTCAAATGTTGTAATTACTTTTTAAATATTGTTTATGTAAGTGGCCAGTTCCGGAAACTTATAGTGCGCCCTACGTATAACCAAAAGGGGTAAAAAAGGGGGACCACACGGTGCTGTTCAGATTTGGTAACTTTCTGTAAAATAAAGTCACAACATCTTTACATCACAATTTGAACCAACCTTTGTAGTTACATCACTTTGCATTATGTAACAAACTTACATAATATGATTCTCAGTACTACTCCGACAAACAAACGGTAATTACTAAACCATTTTTAACAAATTTAGCTTCAAATATCTATCTTCCGAGTGAACTTAACTGTAGCGTTATATGTTCACACGTATTTGAAATCTTCATTTCGGTCTTAATCCAAAACAACTTGGAAGTACAGTCGATGCCCTAAGATACGATATAGTAGATAAGTGTGAAGAAAAGTGTTAAACAAACTTAACATTTAACCTGTGGCCGTAAAGTTCATTGTAGTATGAAAACTTTATTGCATCATTACTGAATGATATTTTGTTTAGCTTTTGACTTTTAATCCTATTTCATCTTTAACGTATCCTTCATTAAATGCAGAATACAATTTCAATTCATAAATGTGTAAGAAAGCTTTCCGAATCGAAAGATTGACAAGGGGGTCAGGTGGGATCTTAGGGCATCGATTGTACCATGACCTGCTTACTTCAATAGACGCTTATTTCAAAGTCCTATATCAATAAAACCTTTATTCGCCTACAATTGCTAACGTAACCTACCTCACAAAGATCTGAGGGGCACTGTCACTACGTCCGTCACCCTGAGACACAAGTAGACAAGTCCTATGTGCCTGTAACTTCATCAGTACATATTTACAAGAATTGGAGAGAAAAATATAACCCACATCGGGTTATATTTTTCAGTATCTAATGGAGCAAGAAATATTTTTGATGTAACTCCACTTATGCCATTCTTCCTCGAGAGATGCGAATTCTTCTTATGGAATAAATAAGATATTGCCAATGATGAAAAGCTACTTCTAAATTCAATTCTATCAGGAAAATGTAATATGAGTATAATCGTGTTTTCTAAAATACCGATATCATATTGAAAAGTCAAGAAACGCGTACCTAACTTAAACTCAAATCTAGAATAAATAGATTTATTCGAAAAAATTCACGAGATCTAAGTGATGAATTTCTCGACATAGAGGTCAAATAAATCTATTTCGGTTCAATTTTAATTATTTGTAACGGTGAGTAACTTTGTTTTATGGAATTTCTTTATAGACACGAAACTATTGAAATGATTCTCATAGGCATTAAATTTCATTAAATGGGAAACAGGGTTATAACTTGGTACTTGGTGTAACGGACTGGTGTCCGCAACTCGACGTCAAGGCGCCTATTAGGGTTATAAATAAATTTATTGATGCATTAAATTTATAATTAATTTCTGTGTTTGAAATAATACATACATTCGTAACACTAAAGTACAAATGTGTTATTATTAAGTGTAAATAGAAATAATATACAATAGTACAATATCCCTTTTATTTAAATTCGTTAGCGGTATTAACTAATTGTTTATATGAAATAAACGTATGCAATTCAATAACGCAGCTTAAATATTTACACAATTGATGATTATAACGCACACAGTTCAAGCTCCGTACTCAGGAAACCCTGTATCGCGGGTGCCATGGGCACACTCAAACTACACTGCACTGGGTCAATGCAATTGTTATGGACAATATCGCTTATCACCAGGCGCACGACTTGTATCTCCCTTCACTTAGTATCATAAGAAAGTTATTAATTTTTACTGTTCAACAATAACGTTAAAATGAAGTCAAAATTTAAAACCAAGTTAAAAATTCTTCAATTTTTTTTATTTCGACACGTTCATTCCGTTCTCAGGTATTCGTTTAAAATATCTCGGCTATAGTTTGCTAACAAAAGAATGTAACATACATTTTTAAAATAACACAGAGCGCACGTTTTGCAAAAGCGATAAAAATTTCAGATCTGTGCGAGTTATGCACTGGCCATTATTCAAGATGGCCGACCCCAAGATGGCGGCCACGCGTTGTTATGAATACAGAAGTTTCTGGAACTTTCATAATGGTTTATGATTCGCTTCAACCTGTTGTTCTGCTGGCTGTTTTAAGAAATGTTAGTAATATATTTTAAACGAGAAATATATTATAAAGTCGTTTGTTACCCAACAAGAGTCCATTTGTACTTGATGTCGCCGACAATAACCGAATGGATTTGATGTGTGTATAATCGAAGTCCTAGATTAACACAGGGTGTTTCTACTATCCCGTAGTAGTGGTACGTCTACTTTACTGACCCAGATACGCAATAATGGAAAGAATAATACATACTATTTACATGATTAGTAACAGCAGAGCTCCTTGTTAAAGAGTTCATCTAGTGAAGTACTGCCACCTTACCTATTTCTGCCGCCAAGCAGTAATGTGAGTATAATAAGTACGCATAATCGTACGCAATAATTTACGTTACGATTTTGAAATGTACGGGTACCAACAGGTTAGCTGGCACATGGGACTTGTCGACTTTAGCCTTTTTGAAGCACTTTGCCATTCTTTTTATACGTGTAATTTTTATTTTTTATTTTTTTATATATAATACCAAGTCACGGAACGAACAAGTCGTGCGCCTGATGGTAAGTTACACGCCTGTCCATAACAATTGCAGTGTCCTCAGAGCTTTAAATCGTAAAGATCTGAGGGGCACTGCCTCTGCGCCCGTCACCCTGAGACATAAGTTGACAAGTCCCGTGTGCCTGTAATTTCACCAGCACCCTTACCCTTCAAAACCGGAATACAGTAATGCTGACATTACTGCTTGGCGGCAGAAATAGGTAAGGCAGTACGTACCTGGACGAACTTTTCCACAAGGACTCTACTGCTACTAAAATTGAGGGTGAAGTACACACAGAAAGTGTATCGCGTCCAGCGCGTCCAGTTTAATGACGCTCTCAGAATACTGTTAGGGTAGCCGCGCTATTGTAGGCCTTCGGGAATGTTTACGGAGGCGCGCGTGGACGGCTATAGCGCCATTTTGCGGAAGCGGGTAGCGTCTCCAATGCGCAGGGTGTGGGGCAGAGCCAGAAGAGTGGCGTATAAGAATTATGGGCCCTTATTGTATTAATAGGTAGGGAAATATGTCAATGTTTAGATGTTTTATATTAACATAGTTTGTAAGGATTTTGTTACTAACACTATACGGATATTTCGTCCGAAATAAAGATTTAAATTTGAATTTAGGTACTATCGATGGATCCTATCTTGGCTGTAATATCGATCTTCTGACGACACAAACAAAAGCGATTACTAATAAAATCTATTACGAATACGAGTAGATTGTCTATTTATTTGTCTATTATTTTCTTATCAAAATATCTTTATATTTATCCGGTAGATTAATCTACGCCCTAGAAATCTTCAAATGGTCACCACTGGCACTATCTCTTGTAAGACAGCTCTTAGGAAAAAAAGCGCCCTTCACATGGTACCTAAACTCTACAACAAACTGCCACAAAGGTTAAAAATCCTATCCTTGGATATGTTCAGGGGGCATTGTCAAGGCTATTGATAAAAAAATGCTATTAAACAGTTGATGAATATTTGAATGACAATATAGTGTGAATTAACGCACACACTCAACATAGCCCCGCACTAGGGAAACCCTGTGTCGCGGGTGCCATGGACACACACATAGACAACCACAAATTACACCCAAACTCACGAGATAAATAAATGTAGGTCATACAAATATTTCTCCCGGCCCGGGAATCGAACCTAGGACCTCTGCGTGGCAGTCCGGCATGGTAACCGTTCGGCCACGGAGGCAGTTAAATTATAGTGTGGTGCGGTGCACGCTCGGATTCGGACGTGCTCCACTACACAATAAGAATTATAATAATTCGCGACCCGCGCGGCAATAGCCGCTGCACGTAATTGACTATGGGTTCTCAGCAACTCATAGCCAACGAACTGTTGGCGTTTATACAACACGCCATAGATACCATGGACGAAGTCAGCATCGTGCAGATCTGCAAGTCAAATTTCAAAGAAGAAGAGATTTGCAGTGGCAAGGCGCTGCTTTTCCGGACGTTTGGCAAAGCCGAGCAGATGCCGTCTCGTCGGAGAGATGGAGGAGTGAAGAGTCTCCAGGACATCATAACGTTGTTCAAGGAGACCGACCCAGACGACGTGCCTGCATTCGTGGCGAAGTAGCTGCATAAGCTGCCCCCTGTCACGTTCGACCACGTCGACGTCACCAGGCTGCTGAAGGACATCACGTCCCTAAAAGCAAGCCTTGCTGAAGTTCAGTGTAAGTTGGAGGCCTCAGACAACACCATCAGTGAGTTGCGTGCCCAAGTTGCATTACTTAGTAGTGTGGCTTCGGTAAGTAGGTCACCTGAGGCCTGCAACGTGAACACTTGTCGCGGGGCGCAAAATGCTTCTTTCAGCAGTTTTAAGTCGGCTGACATGCATGTGTCACCGACCTCTGGCGCTGTTGCCGCGCGCGTTTCCCCGCACCCCGCCCCGCCGGAGACGACCCCTTCACGTGATTACGCAGCTGTTGCCGCTGCCCGACCCAGTACTCCACAACCACAACCCAGGCAACCAATGAAGGGAAAACTGAAAAAGAAACTCGTATCTGGAGCTGCGTCGTCAGTACCACCGAGACGAGTTGATCAGTGCGACGAGGACGGCTTTCGGAAGGTGGAAAAGAAAAAGAAGAACATCAGCCGAAACCTTAGTGGCACCGCCCTGACTGGCCCGAATCATTTATTGCGTCCAGCGGTACCGACGACGTTGTTATACGTGTCGCGTCTTCATTACTCCACCAAGTCTGCGGATATTGTGGAGTACATGCGAGTGAAGGCCAATGCAAACCTGAGGGTCGAGCGGTTGGAGTCGCGCCACAACGTGAATTTTAATTCATTTGTGGTGCGAGTACCAACTCAACACCTGTCGACCTTCATGAGAGAAGACTTTTGGCCGAAGGGTGTCATATACCGGCGTTTCCGAGGACGGCTACCGGACACTCACGTTGCGTCACACGTCGAAGTACATACGTGTAAATAAATAGTGTTATATGTATATTATCATGTTATATTGTATTTATGATTAGTCCGTAAGGTATTTATTTAATATTTCTGTTATTGTTTTATTATATTATTGTTATATTATATGTATGTTAGTCTGTAAGGTATGTATCTATGGGTCCTAGTTGCCTGAAATAAATAAATAAATAAAATAAAAATAAAAAATAGTATATATATATACTTATAATTGAATATTACATAATATAATTAATTTTAAATTTGTTTAACATTGCATAGAATTATTAATTCACATTGTAACGTATAATTTAATATTTCATAAATTAAGATTAGATTGGACATAAATTTTCGTATGCCTCTATAAGTGGTGCATCATAGCTGTGCTAAATAAGACTGTATACCCTATCATGTGATGACCTATGATGACGAATAAATATATCGATTGATTCATTGATTGATATTCGAAGTAATAAGGAATAAATACTTAAGAAAACAAAAAAAACACACTTTACTCATTTTTATGATTATAAGAATTATATTCTAAGAACCAGACATTTCTAGATTTCAACTCTCCATTCGACACTTGACCTATTGAAAAACGAATATACGAAAATAGAAAAATCGTTTTATGTTTATGCATCAATCTACTTATCATACCTGTTTGTAATGTAATGTTCACATTACTGTTTGCCGGTTTTGAAGGATGGAAGTGAAATTACTGGTACTTGAGATTCGTCATCTTTTGTCTTAGGGTGACCGGCGCTTTGACAGTGCCCCTCAGATCTACGCGATTTAAAACCCTGAGTAACACTGCAACTGTAGATAGTTGTGTCGATGTGTGTGTACAGTTTGTAGGTTTATACGCTGCTATTACAATTTTAGGATGTAATTCGACCTGCTTCTAACTGCATCACAATTGCTAGCGGTATGCAGTCAACGTAATTGAAATTGTAGTTGCAATATGTGACATTTACCTGTATTACAATACGAATTTATATTTTTTTGTTTAGTACAGCCAAGGAACAATAATTCAAAAGGTCTGCTAATCTCCATACTATAGATTGTAACTCTGAAAAAGGTCAAAATTCCGTCTCTTAAATAGATAGCCCTGATCGATAACCTGGTTGTATGCTTCACTGATTGATGACGTGGAACACATAGAAAAGAAGGCTTGAATTTTTAAACCTTCAATTTCTAACTATGTATGATAAAAGAAAGATGTGGTCTGGTGAGTCTTCAAGGGTCGAGAGAGGGCGGCGGCGCGTCTGCCGCTGGCTTATATAGACGCACACAGTATGCATGTGTGTGTATCTCGTCGACAGTGCCCACAAACATGCTAATCGTTAACACCTGGAAGTAGTTTATATAATGTAAATGGCCGTGGATGAATGGCAATTAATTCATCTTTAATATGAAATATAAATACTCAGTTTCCTCGTAACATAATTCAAATATTGATAATGAGCCACAATTGTTTTCTGAACTTTGATAAATATTTGTGTCAATAGATGGCACTGTGTGTTACAAACAAATTTATAAATAATTAACCTACTAGTCTCCTAGATACGAATGAGATGGTGGTGGTGGTTCTTACCTTGTATACCATAAAGATGTAATTTATGTAACTATAATGCGTGATTAATCACATCAAAGGCTTTGGACTAGTCACAAAATATATAAATATATAGTAGAGCTCCTTGTGAAAGATCGTCCAGGGTAGTACTGCCACCTTACCTGTTTCTGCCGCCAAGCAGTAATGTCAGCATTACTCTGTTCCGGTTTTGAAGGGTAAGGGTGCTGGTGAAATTACAGGCACATGGGACTTGTCAACTTATGTCTCAGGGTGACGGGCGCAGTGGCAGTGCCCCTCAGATCTTTGCGACTTAAAGCTCTGAGTGGCACTGCAATTGTTATGGACAGGCGTGTAGTTTACCATCAGGCGCACGACTTGTTCGTCATGTCACTGAATATTATTATTAAAAAAATCTACGATCTTATTCTTTTCCTCCAGACTGGAAACTTTCAAAAGTGAGTCGGCCTCCGATACGAATAGGCGTCAGCACGTCCTATGTTGTGCGGTCTTCTCCCAGTTCTCTAAAGGACCATTACACGGAGCCAATCGGCGAGTCATTCCATACGCCAAGCCATTATTGGCGTCGTGTAAATAGAGACAATCCATCATGGAGTGTTTCAAAACCAGTGATAAAAACAATCCACTACATTAGAACGATTTCTAATTTTTCGAGCCAATACCTTCCCCTACCACACGTGCATTGAATTGGCTCGTGCACGGCCTTGTGTGAATGTACATCTTAAGTCACTCCACTATTTTGCCTTGCCATTTAATAAATAATCTTAAGTGTAGTTATACTACAACCAGTATTACAATAAGTTTCTCTACCACGTCCATCTGGACGTTGCAAATTTCACACTCTTCACTGGATTGCCTCAATGGTTTGGAGAGGCTCGTCAATTTTCCCCGTGTAATGGACCATAAGTGTAAAGTACGGAGGTCTTTCGCCACTTCGTCCCTCTATCGGTATTTAAACACACCAACCGATAGTCAACTACTAAGACGTCGCCACTGCTCTATGAGCTGGCATTCTTTCGCGATGTCTGAGCCAACGGACTCTTGCGGACTTGATTTCTCCGATAATATTGAGCTCAGATACGAACTATTGTAGGATCTATCTAAATATAATAAACACAGCGCTTAATTTTACTCCACAACAAGAAGTTGGTGAGAACCTTGAATCTATGCTTTAGGAGGATGATGCTGACCATCTCATAGAGACTTTAAGCTTCATAACGACTTTATTTGATTTCATAGCCTTTGATATATACACGTATCGTCTCGTAGTACTCACGAATGAAATACATATTGATCGGAATACGTGCATGACACGTAACTTGACACATGAGCAAACCGGATTAATAAATCGTACGTTGCTGACTGCCCGACTGCTGAAACTATTCTGCGAGTGGCGATGCGCTTTTACCGTCACCCTTCACCAAAATAGGCTTCCTCGCTTGCATAAGCAATATTAGTATTTTTATTTTACGTTATTCACGCGCTACAATTATTGGGAACATTTTACCATTAATAAATTTGTTTCTTTTCTTACTCTGTATCAAAGTGTATTTGCACTGACAATTTACTATAAAGAACTTAAGCACGAATATTTAAAAATTACATTTTAAACTCCGAATAAAAAAAATCAAGCCTCTAACAAAAACCATTGGCGTCAGAAACTTTTCATATTTAAATTCTTTTGTCTTTTAAATCCAGTGAGAGAGTTCTGTAAGGCTGGTTGCTCATTAAAAAAACCTCTCGGTTCGGCTTTAAAATTTCCTGGCGGTTTAAAATCTTAGGGCGTCGCTTTTGATAGTGTTCGTGACTGGGCTAGAGATCGGTGGTGCCTCGTTTAGATTCGGTACCAAAACTATAAATAATTAGACTAACATTGTATCAATAAGTCGATAAAAAACAGAAAAAAATATATGAATCAAAATTTAGAAAGTAAACTAAGTAATTAACTTTATTAAAGTGTGTGTGAGTGTGTTAATATGTGTATAAACAGCAATCCGTCCCACTGTAAACCGAACATGAGTCTTATGTGAATGAATGGTACGAATTGTTTTGAGAACATTTTTTGCCTTACAAGTAAATTTTCTCGCGATGTTTTATTTATCGTTAAAGGAAGTGATAAATAATAATTTACTTAGCGCATCACTGGGAGTTTTAATCGCAAAAATCTTAGGCCAATGTTCCATGTGCCTGTAATTTCACCACCACCCTTACTCTTCAAAACCGGAACACAATAATGCTCACATTACTGCTTGGCGGCAGAAGAAATAAAGTAGCTCTACTTCTCTTGATGAACTCTTACAAGGAGCTCTACTGCTACTAAAGTAACTTGTCTTGCTCAGAGAATACAATACAAATTTCGTCATATTATAAGCCCTATATACAGCAATAATTGGTTTTTCGTAAAAGCAAAATAATTATTCATAGATTTCTCATAGATGGCGCTACGACTAAAAAGTCCTTGAAAAACCAAATACATAGACACGACAACAAGCACATAGAAAAATTCGTGAGATCCGCTGGTTCGTTCCGTGGCTTAGTTGTTATAGCGTCTGACATGGTATGCTAGAAGACATCGGTTCGAACCCGGGTTTTCTGAGTGTTCGATCTTTAACAAACTAGTGGAGTAATTTCACA
This sequence comes from Hyposmocoma kahamanoa, assembly GCF_003589595.1. Classification (NCBI taxonomy): domain Eukaryota; kingdom Metazoa; phylum Arthropoda; class Insecta; order Lepidoptera; family Cosmopterigidae; genus Hyposmocoma; species Hyposmocoma kahamanoa. The sequence goes on from NW_020653731.1 coordinate 4,228,904, forward strand.
AAAAAATATTGAATATCAATTTCATAAATATTCAAAATAATTATTGTTGAGTAAAACAAGAACTTGTAATTTTAAATTCCAATTCGTACGGGAAACTTTGGATATAAACGTTTTCAAAACTAAACGAACATTCAACTAATGCCATATTGAACGATGCACGAAAAGATAACGGGGAAAGGCAACAGTTCTAGCGTGAAATGACTATTTTCAAATTCTTATTGTTGCCGCAGAGTCTCGGATAATCTGGTTATTGTTCGCAAACTCAGCTTTGAGAATAGGGTCTATTGGTTCTTAAATATCAGTATTTTGGACGTTTAGTAGTTAAAATTGCCTTTATCCTTATTTATTAGCAACCCTACCTTGTGAAAGAGTTCTTTCAGGAAAGTACTGCCATCTTACTTATGTCTGTCGCCAAGTGGTAATGTGAACATTACCGCGTTTCGGTTTTGGGGGTAAGAGTGGCGTTACAACTGTTAAGAACAGACGTATCGCTTACCATCTCAGATGCACGACTTGTTCATCCCGTCACTTGTTTTCATAAAAGAAGCTCTTTTAGTTTGGTTCTATGTATGATATATAATTTATAATTAACGATGTAAATAATAAATATGAATAAAATATCTATTTTTGAATGAATTCGCTGCATATTGTAAAATTTTATATAGTGTTTATTGTTGACATGTTTGCAACCAGTTGTGTAATTACACAATAGTATTAGGAAATAGGTACATCTCTAATGGTAGCTGTAAGAGTTTAGTAGTCATAATTTGTTGCTTTACTATCGCATTAGGTTAAACCTGTCATGATAGTTTAAGTGTTTTTAAAAATAAATAAATATATTTTTTTTAAATAGTAAACCTTAGGTACTTACGAATCTGTCATATAAAATGATCAGTAAAGTTTAATCAATGCAACGATTTCAAGTGTAATTTGCTTACGTACGGAAAAGTATATTTTAGATTCTTTTTACAGAAATGTATAAAACAACTGTTTATTGTTGCAATTTCACGAGAGAGTGCAGTAAAAGTTTTAATATTTAATGTACAGAAGAGCTTTTAAAAGCACGTCAGCTAATAAGTTACGAAGTTACATAAATGATTGTAAAATTAGTTTATCTTATTGATTAAATTTAACCTAATAGGAAATTTATTTATCGAAAAGAAAATCACGACGCAAACCAGTGTCTTCTGATCGTATCGACGGTAAACACTGTAATGCCATCGTAATAAAAGGATTCGCGAATCGGCGTAAGGTACACGTCGATTGTTGCCGAAGGTACGCTAGGAGTACAGGCATGGTACGTCGGGCGGGGAAGCTCTTTTCATGCGCGCCTGTGGTAAGATTTAAACGAAACGGAGAAAACGGAGCCTTCTAGAATGAAGTCCCCTTGCTTCTTGGACATTTATTATCATCATTTTATGTTACAATGGCTTTCATCGATATTAAGTACTGATTATTATTATTATTTTATTTTAATTATACCAATTATGAATTTGTATTAATATTTTTTCAAATTTTTATTTTTTTATTTTTTACAGTTACTATTTTTTTTTTAAATATTTTATAATGCACATAATTCTCACGTGATACTAACATATGCACGCTACATTCACCTCACAATGTTTTTGTTTTTGATGCACCGCAACGCGCTACCCTCGAAGGTGGTGGCTGAAAATCAGTGCCTTGCTCGTGAGCAAATTTTGCACTGAGCCACGACCTATTTGGCTTGCTTTAGCACACACACGCAGCTGTTGATAATTAGGTTAGTATTATGTTTTTATGCTTTTTTTCGTTTTAATTTTGATTTCTGTGTCTCTTAATCAATTTACTCTATTATATTGTTGTGTGTGTGATGCAAGACAATAAACGTTTTATCTATCTATCTATCATCTATCTAAACAGGGTATTTGTAAATACGAACAACCTCCCAGGACTATATTACTAACATCGTAAACAACAACTTTTCTGCCATGACTTTAAATAATTCATCACATTTTACTTTCGCTCAAAAATAAAAATATTTTAATAGATCGCTCTAATCGGTGATAACTCTGTGCGGTAGCGTAAATAACAGTACAATCCGAGTCCACCCGAGGACGCTTGAAGTTTGAACTTACTACCTTACCACATACAGATCTAAAAATAATAACAATAATAATACCGCGTACATACTCGTAGCCCCGCACTAGGGAAATCCTGTATTGCGAGTACCATGGACACGTACATAAACCACAAATTATACCCAAACTCACGAGAGAGAAATAAATGTGTGTGCCACAGAGGCAGTTAAAAGTGTCAAATAGGACAAAAAACATCAAAGATTATCATTACTAAACATACTATGTTAAAAACTACATACGTTAAAAACTTGCAAAAGATCTGTAACAAGCAGATAGAACAGTGCGTAAGGTCCACTAGTTAGTTCCGTGGCTTAGTTGACAGCGTCTGACACGGTTTGCTGAATGACTTCGGTTCGAATCTAGCCAGATCGAAAGAACTTTGTATTAATAATTATAACAAACTAATGGAATAATTTCACAAAAATAATAAGATTTGGATCCGAAGATACGATTATAATTACGATTATTAATTATAAATACGATTTGCACACATGTAACAATCGCGAAAACATATGAACTCGATAACCCTATAGTGCCCATCAGTACCTATGAAGAAATATCATTGTCGTGGTTAAATAATTAAAAACAACATTTACCACAGGTCCTCATCATACAAGGCGAACATCAGATATTCTTATAAAGTATGTACATATATATCTCTTCGACATAGAGCACATATTTATGATTTAAAATTTAGTAAACAAGGTGTATCATGCTGATCTTCGCCCATCTTTTCGTGGAAGCAACTAAATAGACGTGGATATTTTCGAGGAGAAAATTATCTGAATAAACATTAATGGGATGCGAAATAGCCTTTCATCGTCGCAACTCATTTCCGGATGAATAGTGAAAGAAGCTTAATAAGTCAAGAAGGAAAATAATTTTACGATTTTCTCGTATTGAAAGCAAATGGCGTAGTCATTTATCTCATTTGCATTAGGATGACAGCATAAAATGTAAACTCACCAATGATATATCTTTATTATCATATAAAATGCAAATTGACTACTGAAATATCTTTATTATAATACGAAATGCAAAATTACCAATTAAATACCTCAACGATTACATGAAATACAAACTGATCAATAAAATACCTTTACTATCAGGTGAAAGGCAGTACGACATTCAAATTATAATAACATTTCGCATTTTATAGATTTTAATAATTTTGCTATACGTGATGTAATTGGTAAGGACTATAACAATTCATTTAAAATCCATAACGGGACACTGTTGATTATAACAAATATACAATATAAGGAACAACAGTAGTATAGAATGACAATAAAAATAACAGATCCACTATCAGGTATCATATAGGCTGTAATTTTTTTATTTCACTTTTTTATGTGAAGATTTTAACAATTAATATGAATGAACAAAATATTCTTTATTGCACATAATAATTACAATAGCAACACAATACACTAATTTAAGTATAAAAAAATAAGTTAATGCGCAACACATATCGTTATTGCTATGTAGCAATTTCTTCCAGGCAACTTAATATAAATTACTTTACTATATGCTTCATCAAATCGTTAAGATCATAATCTTCTACATGTAATAGCCAATGAACATCAACCACTACCTTAGTTAGCTATTACATTTTTCTTATAGTATTAAAGATACTCGTTTGAGTGTATTTATGTTACGGGTAATCCAGGAAATATGAGTTAACATAAAAGAACTCAGGTTAATTGGACTTATCTAAGAGTAACGGGTAGCGAGAAAGTATACATGGTGACTTTTTTCCTCTATATTTTAGAGTCGTGAAGTAGAGAAGTGTCTTCTAAAAATCGTGAAAATAATATCAATACTTTTATACTAAATATATGTTTGTTCGAAGAAAATGACACTGTTCTACATCTATAACATACACGTAGATAGGCAGAATGACCCTCTAAGGTTGCTTTTACAGCTGTGCATACGGTCCGTATGGACAGTCCGTCTGCGGGCCATTCGCACGTGTAGAATCCGCAGTGCTCTGAATCGAATATTTATTTTAGTGCGGGTATTCACAGACGACAGTCGCCTACAATGAACGCACAGTTGGCTTAAGCGGAGTTCACGTGGAGCGTATTTATATTTATATCTAACGTATTTACAATGTACATTTATATATAACAAACCAATTATGGAAATTGTAGTTTACGTCAACTCAACATACTTACTTCAAACCTTAGACGTTCAGAGACCCAAACGCTAATGATATGTAATAGTTATTTGTTATGCAAGGCTGCAAAGTTGTTGTTTGAGTGCTTGTGTTGCCTGAGCAATCGCGGTTCAAAAATAGATTCCTGGGCGTAGTGAGGGTTTCAAGCCACGAGACGCAAAACAACTTTGCTACCGAACGAAACACACTACTTTTCACCTCATTATAGCGAGGAACATGGTAGATGAAAGAAAGAAGCAGTTGAACTATAAAACTACAGTTTTTTTTAATTAAAAGAAAAAGTTTATCTTCGGATGCGTTCTGAATTTACACCTTATCAATTTTTATTCTTGCTTTGTTTTGTGTGATTAAGTGATTATTGAAATTATTTTAGTTCTTCGACAAATTAAAATAATTAAGTAAACACAAATAGGTATCATTGTAAATTTAAAGTCAACAATAATAAGAATAAAATACACCAACGGATTTATATTACATAAATAAACAAAAGTTAGAAAAGAAAGAAAAAGTTAGGTGCACCACAGTCCATCGTAAAGTTCGAATTTCAAAAAACTTTTCCACGCTAGCGTGCAATAAAACGCTTTCGCGCGCAGATTTCAATGGAAAAGAAAGCCTTTCCGGGCTAGTGAGGAGAAAAGTAATTTTGCCATGTTTGATATTATTTTGGATTTTTCCACAAAGTCCCAATTAAAGAAGCACACTGTATAAGCCAGATCAGATCATCGTAATTATATTAACAATAATAATAGTTGGCTGATTTGCAATATTATATACGGTTAATATTACTATGAACTCAACCTTTGCCAATGAACGAGCCAGTCAATTCTATTAAGAAAACAAAGAACATCAGTAATTGGCTTGTCAACCCCAATAGAGAAAATAAAATACAAAGGTATTTGTGCGCCATGTTGACTCCTGTTCGCCCACAAAATAATTTTTCCAACTATTGACTTTTTTCTATGAAATCGTGTATTGATGCACCTGGTGGTACGCGACACGCGTGTCCATAACAGTTGCAGTATCAATCAGAGCTTTAAATCACCAAGATCTGATCGGCACTGCCACTGCACCCGTCGCCCTGAAACATAACTTGATAAGTCCTACATACCTGTAATTTTACCAGCACCCTGACCTTTCAAAACCGGAACGCAGTAATGCTCATATTTGTGCTTGGCGGCACAAATAGATAAGGTGGCAGTATTTTCCTGTACGAGTAATTTCCTTCCTCTTTCACAAGGAGCTCTACTACTAATTCATCTGCCCTATTTAGGGCGTGTTCACACAGTAAAATCGTTCGTATAATAAGTAGAGGTGATTAACAAGTCAAGACTGTAGAGGTTTTTCCTGTTAGTACTTTTCACACTGACTTCATCAACAGCACGCACGGTATATTTAAAATAATCGTGTACGTGCGATAAAACTTGAATATAAAAAGTGAGAAAAGATAGATAAAACTTCCGACTACCTATTTACAGCCTTTGGAGTCGAAACCCTTGGCCCGTGGGGTCCCAGTGCCCTTCATCTGTTCAAAATTTTATCGAAAAAATTAGTAGACTGTCTGGGATACCCAAGGGCCGGCTGATACCTTTCCCTACGTATTAGCATAGAAATACAAAGGGGGAACGCTGCCAGCATCTTGGATACCTTGCCGTGGGGACCCAATTTTATTCACATAATTTTAAAATCCTAGTTTTACTTTCTAGTATTTAAGTTTTTATTGGCTTTTTTACCTTATCTGTATATTATCTTAATTTAATAACATATCGATAGATAAATCATAAATTGTCTTATTTCAAATATTCAACGACGACAAACAACAACATCAACCCAATTATGTGTCCCACTGTTCACGTGTCTTTTCTCAGGCGAGGGTTTAGGCCGTAGTCCGCCACGCTGGCCCAATGCGGGTTGGGGACTTCACACGTTTTTCGAGGAGTTGTGAACCTTCTTCTACGTGCAGGTTTCATCAGGATGTTTTTCTTCAATGAAAAGCTCATGGTAAATTCCAAATTTAATTTCTCACATAAATTCCGTAAAACTCAGAGATACGACTCTTGATTCGAACTCACGGCTTCTGCTTGAGAGGTGATAGGTCAAACAATTAGGCTATTTTTTTTATACATGTGTGTGTGTTTTTTTTTTCATTATAATAACCCATACACTAACATAGCCTCGCACTAGGGAAACCCTGTGTCGCGGGTGAGACTCGAACCTGGAACCTCTGCATGGCAGTCCGGTATGGTAACCGTTCGCTCACGAAGGCAGATAAATCATGGAGTAAAACAGAAACAAACTGCAATTAAAATTAACAGTGAGAATAAAACAAATGTTTAACAAAAAAATTAAATTAAAATACATAAAAAACAGCCGGCGCCTAACGAATAATAATTAACAGCTGTGTGTGGAAAAATTAAATTCGTTGCCTACCGTAACGAATGCGCAACTAGAAACTCAGTACCCGATCTTCTTCCTTGTTATAACCAACGCATTTGCAATTTGTTGACTTTCGAGATATGCCAATACAAGCTAAACTTTTTTTAATTTGAAAAATGTCAATTACGCTGAATTTACTTAAGATTAAAACTGAAATTAAATAAGGTCTAAAAACCGCTTATAAGGGGTGGTAGATCTCGTTTCATTAATTCTAGATATCACACTGTTATTATAATAGTGTTGTTACATAAAATGTGTGAAATTCAGGATTATTATCATTGCTGAAAGTAAAATTTGATTCTCTACACGTCAATAAATCCGTCGTTAGAATATTGTAAGAAACATACAAAAGACAATATCTACTTGTGACGGTGTGACCTCCTTACACCGTATCCTATAATTTTTTTATTTTTTACATGTATTTAAATTTTAAATTTGGATTGTTCCATCTTCCTTCACTTTCTCATTTTGTTTTCGTACTACGGTCACTTCCAGCACGACCGCCACAACAGTCGGAGCTGTTAATAAGCTAATCATGCGTAATAATTTATAAGTCTACAGCCTTCATGTATCTATTTCTGTAATTCAATTGTTTTGACAAAATTAATGAAATGATGTCTTTCCTTTTAATTTTGAATATAATTCGCCAGTAGGAAACTTTAAGATGTCCGTAATAATTTCCAATGTAGTAAGCGACGTGGTAAGCGACACGCTTGTCTATAACAGCCGCAGTACCATTCAGAGCTTTAAATTACAAAGATCTGAGGGGCACTGCCACTGCGCCCGTCACACTGAAATATAAGTTGAAAAGTCCCATGTGCCTGCAATTTTACCGTACTACAAATGTAACTGTTCACATTGTGCTTGACGGCAGAAATAGGTACTTTCCCAGACGAACTCTTTCACAAGGAGCTCTACTGCTACTGAATACATTTTATCCCTTAACATTTTACGAATTGTAATATAGTGACAATGATAATGTTCTATTCTTTCTCCCTCTTTTTTAAACATTCTTGGTTAATTATCATATCAAATTCTATTTATGGTTTGCAAAAAAACAATACAATTGTAAATGTTGACTCATTTCCCCATAAAATGGACCGCACACCGCTCGGGGATACTCTGTATCGAAAACAAATGAGGATCTACAGTGCCGTAGTTAAGGGTTGGGACAAAGGCGGGCCGATAACCACATGGACCGAATCTCTTTCATGCCAGTAGATTTGATTTACCAAAAGTGAAAATTAGGCATTCCAAACGGTTATACCTGGTCACAGAAATGTTTCGTGTCGCTGTGAGTATAGTAGACCACAAACACAACAATTCTTTGTTCACTAGCTTTGCTGCAGGAAATTGCAATTTTACCTTTATGTCATTCATAAGGCATTAATTATTTTAGTTAAATGAAGTGACAGTTTACATAGCTTGGCTATACCAGATTTATTGACACCATGCTATTTACCGCAGTCATTCAGAACGTCATAAAAATGCTAGACTGGGAAGAATACGAAATAAATATCAATGGTGTCTGTCCAACTTTGTTTTGTAAGGGTGGTTGGATCGTTAAATTACAGGCACATGGTACTTGTCTACTTAGGTCTCAAGCTGAGTCAGATCTTTGCGATTTAAAGCTCTGTCTGGCAAAGGGCTGTCGTTTACCTCCAGGCGCACAACCTGTTGGTCCTGTCGCTTGGTAACATTAAAAGCCGAATTGTTTGATGATTTCCAGATAATGATACATTTTTGTGATGCCTTTTTGTGTGTCGGTCAGAGGAAGAATTATATCTAAGACTAAAGTTTTAGCGAATGTTCCCAGTTTCAAAAATCCAACTGTTGTAATAGTAAATGAAGGACCGAATCCATCGGTAAAGAGCATCGAAAAAGCAGAGAACAAAACGCTTACAATTGGCATGGGCTGCATTCAGCAAACTGAGTCATATCTTGAAATTGATTGATACTCGATAGGGTACGAAGATTCGCTTATTCAACGTGTAATATCCTGTCCACTATGACTTACGATGCCGAGACAAGAACGCTTACACAGAAGGCCGTGTACAGAATGCGCAACTCTCGAGCAGAGAATTGTCGAGCTTGACATCACACTTATATACCGAGTTCCAAATTCCGACATCTAAAGACAAGGCCAAAGATCATAGCATAGGAAATTGATATATATTACAAGACGTATTGATAACAAGGAGTACAGCGATAACCGTATGGTGGCCAAGAAGTATTTAGAAATGTGAGACATTCTGTAGCGAAATAGGTAGACGACATGTACGAAATCATATTAAATGGTACAAACTACGGGAGACCCATACTCAGCAGTAATTGAATTCGGCCTGTCAATGATCATAATATTAGTTTAACGAAATTGATAAATACTTGGAATCTAGAAAATCCAGACCGGAACCAGGTCAATTGTTTTACGGGAAAATGAGCCTGGAATCCTTTTATGTAGTATTACCGGAGTGCTTAACCGCTAAATCACTTTGGCCTGTCCCTTGATAAATTCAATTCATCCTGGGCGCTTATGACCCTAAGTCCGTCGCTGGGAGTCGAGTGCACGTTCGACAAAGGGTTGTTTTTTTCTTTACAAAGGCGAAGATTTCAATTTAGCGGGCAAACAGAGGCCACAGTGTCGGGTAACGAGTATCGGATGATAATGGAATGAATTGGAGCTAATGTTCGCAGTTGAGAGTAGATGGGTATAAAGAGAATGGGGGAAGACGGATCAGACCAGCGGTTGAAACGTTGAAAAATTAAAAATTATCATGACATTTCAATTTTTATTGTAAACTAGGCGTTACGTCGCGGAACTTATTCATGAGAACATTTATTTCAATGAATTTTGTGATACCCAATCAATAATTAAATATTTTTGAAATTCTTATTTCACTTTCAATGCATTTATTTGTATTGTATACAACTTTGTTTTTTATGATGCCACGTGAAGGGACAAACGAGTCGTGCGCCTGGGACACCAGTATCGCTAAACAAAGCGACACGTTTGTCTATAGCAGTTCCAGTGCCCCTCAGAGCTTTAAATCATAAAGGCTGCGTTCGTCACCTTAAGACATAAGTTCACAAGTGTCTGTAATTTCACCAGGAGTCGTTCCCTTCAAAACCGGAACGCGGTAATACTCACATTACTGCTTGGAGGTAGAAATAGATAAGGTGGTAGTACTTCCCTGAATGAACTCTTTCACAAGAAGCTCTACTCTACTGCTGGATTTAAAGAAAAAAACTATTGAATGATAATTAGAACTTACAGCTAACAATAAATAAAAAGTATAATTCATTAGGGTTTAGTAATTCTACTTAGTCTAAAATGTCGATAGCATTTTAGCAGCATATCGATATTTCGTTGCCTTAGTGTGAAATCCTCGCATATGCGTTTTCACATAGTTTGTTTTTACTGAGTTTTGTTGGAGAAAAATTTATAAAGTTCTTGCTTAAATATATTATTAACGTAATATAGTTCCTGAAAGAGGTATACTTTAACTAATTAAAATGCTAACTACAAACATTATTGCGTTTACTACATTTTACACCACATTTTTATCTTCGTCCTGAAAAATTACATAGAAATCACATACGAGGTTTTCATTGTAAGATGACGATTTCCAGGTCATTGATGAGACAGCACTAACGTTACTTTGACGAAAAGTGCTATAATTCACGGGTTCAGGAGACCCAAATTATGGACAAAAGATGATGACATCATGGTGATGATGATTATATATTAAAATTAAGCACTGGCTTGTTAATACACTGTATTCTACATAAAAGTAGAAGTACCAAAATACAAATACATTGCAGGGGTAAAGTTCCAATCTAAGGTTCACAAAGCGCTACCCCATCTCCTCCATATTTTGTCGCCTGGTTGCTTTCTCTGCGACATCTATGAAAGGTTCAAAGTGGCTTTATTTGTAACCGTCCAGCTTAATTTATACTTACATTTTTTTTAATAACCCTACCCTACACACCAATAAATTTTGAAGAAAAAATAAAATGATGACATAAAATAATAACGTTCATATATATATAAATAAGAATTATAATCTTATGATGAATAATCTTTATTGGTATAATAATAAAATGTATAGACATTTCTTTCTTCTTTCTAAACATTATTAAATAATTACAATAGTTAGTTCAGTCTTGCTTTTGAACAAGAAACATTTCGACCGCTCGTAAAACGCTCGTCTACGCAGAAAGTTAATCGCAATATGATTTCATATCACGTTCGCACACTCCCAGCTAACTCTGATGGCACTTTGATACACATTTAGATTTGTGTAACGCGTTTCACTTTATCTTCGCGGGTTTTCTTTGTTGATGGCGGCGAATGTTATTTGAAAGTATACAATTAACACTGAGCAGAGAGAAAGAGATACATAATGATTATAAGCAGTGTATGGTGTGTATGGTATAACGGGCTAGTGTCCGCAACTCGAGGGTGCAGGGTCCTACTCGTGCCAAACGAACTCCTACATCTCAGCATAGTATTATAAGCAATGTATCGAATACATACAATTATTCTTATCGACCGTGCTTGCACACGTCCATAATGCACACGTCGGATATTTTCTATGGCGGTTAGCGGACGCAAATACAATAACGCGTGAAACAAACAGAGAGCGGATGCGGGTCGGGTGCGGATCGGGCGCGGGTCGGGTGCGAGTCGGGAGTGGGTCGGGTCAGAACCGCGGCAGGTCTAACTACGTGTATTTATATGAACGACAATACACTGAGCGCGGACGCGAGACGGGCCCGACTCGCACCCGTTCTCTGTGCTTCACACCTCAATCTTGTATTAGAATAACTTTCTGTAAAAAAAAATACAAAACATATTTGGAGTTTGCTCCAAATATGTCATTGATGGCTCATCATGTATTGTTAATTATAATATTAACGCATATCGGAATAGACAGATAGAGAGGATTATAATAATAATAATAAGTAGTAAATACTTTAAGTCGAAATTTATGCAAAATTGCATCTTATTTCAGATAAATGGAATGCAAATGAAATGTTTTATATAAATTGTAATCCCTTCTTCTTATAATAAGCTCTCTCTGAAATCGCGGAAAGATAAGAGACAAAAGAAAAAAGATGAAAACAAGTTATTCATATTTTTACTTACGATTACATATTTTTAGTAACTGTACCGGGAAGAGTTCGTCCAGGGAAGTATTACTACCACCTTACCTATTTCTACCGCCAAGCAGTAATATTAGCATTACTGCGTTCCGGTTTTAAAGGGTAAAGGTGCTGGCGATTACAGGCACATGGGACTTGTCAACTTATGTCTCAGGGTGACGGGCGCAATGGCATTACCCCTCAGACCTTTTCGATTTAAACCTCTGAGTGGCACTGCAACAGTTATGGACAGGCATGTAGTTTACCTTCAGGCGCACTTGTCTGTCCCGTTACTTGATATTATAAAAAAAAAACTTTTTTATATACACTATCATAGTAAAATAATTGCTAGTTACACATCGAAAATGTTGAACTTTATTCAACAGAATGATCACGGTTATTCGGAATGTGGTTATTATACACTCTGTGCATTATTTCCTTAATGTTCAAACGTAAATAATCTTTATTTCATAGATAAGCAAATTACACTTAAAATCGTCATATACATTAAACTCTACTACACATTCGTAAGGTTGATTCCCCTGAGAAGAATAAGTAAAAGCCTAAGGGATGCTCTTTGTGAATATACATTTGTATACTTTTACAATATTTATTCTAAATAATATGGTAGATCAAGACAACTTGCAAAAGTTGAACGGGTCACTACCATAGATTTTTGTCATCCATTAATAACCTTTAGTGTAAAGTTTTTGTTTCTATTTCTGCTACCAAACAGCAATGTGAGCATTATTGCATTCCGGTTTGAAAGGGTACGGGTGCTGGTGAAATTACAACACATGGGACTTGTCAACTAATGTGTCAGGGTGACGGGCCTAGTGGCAGTGCCCCTAAGATCATTGCCATTTAAAGCTCTGAGTGGCACTGCAATTGCACTGGACAGGAGTGTTACTTGTCACCAGGCGCACGATTTGTTCGTGCAGTCACTTGGTATTACATAAAAAAACCGACCTCAAAAGTACGTGGAATTACGTCTACTTGCCAAGTTTTATTGAAATATCCCCTAGTTCGCCCCTATACAGGACTTGACACAGGAGATAATAAAAATCGGTTCTCACTACTCAAACTATATTGAGAGAAAAACGCCTTGAATTGGAGAATAGCAAAACCAACCACTAAAATAATTGTTCCTTAAGTAAAATTTAGGCGCTATCTATAAAAATAAATCTTCATGCGTGAACAGCCACCCTTAGAGGTGGATGATTTTCTTCAAAATGAAATGGGACAACTATGGAGGTACCCTTTTTCTAACAAAAAAAGAATCATGAAAATCGCTTCACAAATACCGGAGTTATCGCGTAACGTACATGCAAAAAAAACATAGAGTCGAAATGAGAACCTCCTCTTTTTTGAAGTCGGTTTAAAAGCTGTTAAAAATAGCGAGTTTATAGTTATTCCTCCTATTATGTTTAACACTATTTTTCATTTAAAAAATTACTATTCAGAAGAAAAATAAAAAAATAAAAAAAGGTTAATTATAACCTATAGTAAAATATTCTTAAATGTACTGACGCTGCTGTAAGAATGTTAATTTCTTAAACATTCATTTAGGTTTGAATTCCACTTTCCTTCTGATATCAGGTAGAGTGGAGTCATTTGCCTGACATGTGTACATAAAAAAACTTTTTAAAATACGAAATGACAGGATGAACAAATCGTGTGGCTGGTGGTAAGTTACAACGTCTGCCCGGTTACCTTTCAGTAGTCTATCAGTAATTACATAACCTCGAAAGTAATATTGAGCGAAAAATGTTTTTTTCCTTTAAACCATGTTTAAACCTAACTTAATCTAATCTAACCGAACCTAATCGAGTCTTTGAAATAAATATTCAACACATCCTGAAAGAACAACTGTTTCGTTATAATTCGGTTTTCGGTGTAATGAAAATTCGAACAAACGTTATTTTGGACAAAAAAATTTTCAAGTGTCACAAACTTGAAAATTTTTTTATATACCCATAACAGTTGCAGTGCCACTGCCACTGCGCCTCTCACCCTGAGACATTGACAAGTCCCATGTGCCTGTAATTTCACCCTTCAAAACCGGAACGCAATAGTTTAGTTTTGAGTCGCAGTAGAGCTCTTAGTGGAAGAGTTCGTCCAGGGAAGTACTGCCACCTTACCTATTTCTGCCGCCAAGCAGTAATGTGGCCATTACTACTTTATTATGGATGAATCCGAAAGCATTAAAGATTCAAATCCAAGATATCTCCTAAACTCAGTTAAAGCAACATGAAGTGACATTAACTCATCTTGATTTAAACGATACGTGATCATGAACCTCGTGTTTGGACAATTCGTGGAAATCTACGACCGCGATAGTTAAATTATTGTTCACAATAGGAATTGCATAAATCTCGGATCCGATTCCATGATGGACAAACTTAATTGGCCTACATGTTCAAGGTATCGTAATTATAGACACTAGCTAACACATATGCACAGTACACAAACTTCATACTGTTTTAGCTCATGCAACTCTGTGCACTGGATGATAGTGGCTGAAAACCAGTGAAGGGCTCAGTTGTTTCGAAAGAGCTTCAGCGTAGAGACCAATAATATTTATTTACAAAAATATTAGAGACGGTCATCTTTAACTCCTTTGGAACTGCGATTGGCGAGCAAAGAACATAGCACCGCACTAGGAAAACCCTGGGTCGCGGGTGCCATGAACACACACATAGGGTCGTATTCCAGAACACTACTCTATGCTCAAGTCAGGATTTGAGCAGACTTGAGCATGATTTCAAGCACTGGAAATACGACCCTAATGGCAAGGACTTGAGTATGATTTCTAGTGCTTTGAATCATACTCAAGTCCTGACTTGAGCATTGAGTATAGTTCTAAAATACGACCCATAGACAACTACAAATTACACCCAAACTCACGACAGAAATAAATGTAGGTCATGCAAATATTTCTCCCGGCCCGGAAGTCGAACCTGGGACCTCTGCGTGTCAGGGTAACCGTTCGGCCACTGAGGCAATTAATTTCTGCGGGCGAGGGAAATTGCGGTATTACATAAAAACAATTAGCATAAGCCCTTTTTCATTCAAATTACTTTAATTCGTTGTGGTTTTTTAAATTCTTTCTGTTCAGGAAAAGGCAAATGTTTAAATCCATACAGCCAAGTCATACGCCAAGTCCTCAGTTCATTATATTTCATGCTGTCTACTCAATGCCGTCATTGAGTGCAAGTCCGTCTTGCATGCGTTTTTAATCGATGCCCACATCTAGTGTAAGCGTATCTGTATATGAAAAGAGGTAGGAGAATGCCTCCCTATCTTTCCAAAAATACTTCACACTGTTTCATGGGCTAAAACAATCAGTACTTTGCTTTTAGGCAAAATCCACACTGAGTCCTGACCTATTTGGCTTGCTACAGTCTGCACAAGCTGGTTGGTCATAATCCGTGGGGGTGGTTTTTGTTTTTTTTTATGCATTTCACTTTGCGATGAGAGATACTACAACTGTTATTAACAGGCGTGTCGCTTACCACCAGGCACATGATTTGTTATCATAAAAAAATTACAACCCGTAATTTTAATCCAAGAGTTCATCTTTGAATTTATTTACTGTATTGTATTGTTGTTGTTGCGTATGTGATGAAAGACAATCTCAAATGTTCAATGTGAAATGTTCCGTTGATTCTGGACCTACCAGAAGACAATGAGTGCATAGTACGAGGAATTACTTACAGATTATATAAACAGTGTTAATTCAATGAATGGAATCATTGACTTACAAATAAATGGACGACGGGTCTAATACAAAAACCACGAAAAAAATGTCCCAAGTCAACCTATTCGAAATTTAAATTGTAATGTCATCGCAGTATCGCGCTGTCAGTCGAACAAATGAAGACTAAAGCGGAGTTTGGCGCTCTGTATACGATTTTAGCGCCTTACAAGTGCGGACACTTTTTAGCGCGGACCCGCCGTCCATATAATTGTAAGTCAATGAATGGAATATTGTCATTCTTTTAATTGTCTTGTATATTAATAGTATATTATGCATTACCTATTGGAAGAGATCCTAACACCTAACAATAATTGCAATATTTTTCTTACGAGTAAATAAAATAATGAAACGCATTGTTAAAAATCCATGACAACAAATTCAAACGAAAGCCATAGAAACGCTACAAAACAAAAAACCAAAGAGACAGAATAGAAATGGTCAAGTACCGCTTATATTTTAACAAATTTTTTTTTATAAAGGTTTATATAGCCGTATTGCAAGACCTTTAGGCCAATTTAACCGATCAGGTGGCAGTAGAGCGTTTTAGTAGCATCATATTTGATATTTTAATTACCAAATAAACGACGATCTTTTTTTGAATTTTTTTCAGTTCAGTAGCGAGTACTATAGATAATAGAATTGTGGTCCAGAACTAAAAGGAGCGCCTTTGTGGTATGGCTTATGAAATTATAATGGAGTAGAAAAAGAGACTAGACATCTATGTATCGGATGCTTTATCGTAATTAGTTTTTTTAGTCATAGAAATGCTATTCCAAAAGTTCCTACCACGTAACCGAGTCGAATTAAAAGTTTCAAGTTTGTAACGAGTTTGCAAGTCAGTCTACAAGATATAAGCACCTGCTTAACTACAAACTGTGTTAAAGGGTTCTTTAGGTGAAGAGATTTGCGAGAAAAGTGATAATACTCTGAATCTTAATATCGTGGTAGTAAAACATTAAAAGTCAATTATTAATACTCTTTATTTCTTTTTAACCGACTTGGAAAAAAAGGACGAGGTGCTCAATTCGATTATATTTTTTTCTTTGTGTGTATGTTACGCGATTATTCGGACATTTGTGAACGTATATCGATGATTTGTTGGACAATGAGTACCTCAGTAATGGTCCATAGTTTTGTAAAAAAATATGGAACATTTTTTTGTTTATAATGTTAGTAACATAGTCCTGCGAGGATGTTTAACGGGTAGTTCATTTTGATGATACTTATAAATATATATTTTTTTTATTTTCACTTCACTATTGATCAATTTTGTCATGTGTACATACAATTTCTCGTGTCTCACACTGTGATAGACAGAAATTGCGGACCTCCTAAGCTTCTGTCACACATCTTTCTCTTTTCTCTCTCTCTCTTTTTTTACTATTCACCAGATCTATTTTAAGAGCAAGGGAAAAAGATATACGTAAATATTACAAACGTTATAGCAGAAATAAAACATTTATTATGATATAAAATGATGGAATGAACAAGTCGTGTGGCTGGTGGTAAGCGATACACTTATCCATAATAGTTGCAGTGCCACTCAGAGCTTTGAATCGCAAAGATCTGATGGGCACTGCGACTGCGCCAGTCACCCTGAGACATAAGTTGACAAGTCCCATGTGCCTGTAATTTTTTTTTCGCTTTTGCGAATCGCGTTCAGGGATCAGTTGGTGTACATCCAGTGCATTTGGCCAGACCGGCAAAATGATAGTGACGGAGAGAAGATATTTGTGTTTTCCATCCGTTACTCTCATCTCTGGACTGTATTCGCACTTTCCATCAGGCGCGGTGCAGTCATTTTGTCGAGTCGCAATAAAAAAAAAATAAAAAAATAAAAAAAAAATATCACCACGGCCCTTACACTTCACAACCGAAACGTTCACATTACTGCTAGGCGGCATAAATATGTAATGTGAGAGTAGTAAAAGTACTTCCCTAGGAGAACTTTTCCAGAAGGAGCTCTATTGCTACTATATGATTATATATAGGGTTTTTCAACAAGAACTTTGTTTTGTAAATCAAAATAAAAAAGTAAATTTAGATGACAATGATTCAAATTTTTATTCTATTAAAAGAAGTAAGGTTTATCAATTATTAATGAAAAATGATGTCTGATAAATGTCCACCACGACCACAGTTACGGATGTCGATTCTTTCATCAAATTTTTTATAAATTTTTGACAAAATGGTATGCTATTTCGTTAATCACTTCACGAGTTTTGAGTTATAAGGCTGCAATCGATTCAATTGGCTCCGTATAGACTCTGTCTTTAACATAACCTCATAAAAATAATCCAGCTGTGTTAAATCACATGATCGAGCTGGCCACATTTTGTGAATTTATACGATCGGGAAATTTGGTTTGCAATACATGAATTGTTTCGGTGACTGTGTGACTTGTGCCGTTGGCACCGTTGCCGAACGGTTGTCACGCTGGGCTGCCACGCAGAGGTCTCGGGTTCTATTCCCGAGGAGAAATATTTGTATGATCTACATTTATTTCTGTCGTGAGTTTGGGTGTAATTTGTGGCTGTCTATGTATGTTTCCACGGCACCCGCGACACAGGGTCTTCCTAGTGCGGGGCGATGTGTGCGCGCGTTATTTCTATTTGTATTATTAATATAATATAATGTTTAATTTGCCGCGTTCGTGAATTTCGTTTTCCTCAAACGTTGATGAAGGTTGATGATTGAAGGTTGCGGTCAATCTTTTCTTCTTCTTATTTAAGAGCTAGGCTCTTGTCGACAGAGTAATCACCAATCATCTCTGTTTAGCGCTTTAACCTTTATTTCATGATACGACACGACATTAACCTTTTCCTTATCTGATCTAAATAACTTCGTCTAGGTCTTCCTCCGCATCTCTTTCCTTCGATCTTCCCTTCTATTATGTTTCTAAGAAAACTGTTGTGACGCATCAGGTGACCAAACATTTTCCCCCTTCGGTTCTCTATTGTCTTTAACAAGCTTCTCCTTTCATTCACTATTATTAACACCTCCTCATTGGTCTTTCCTCTTCTCTCAATCTTTCCTCTCCATTATTCTCCAGCACCACATCTCGAATGCCTTCAATCGTTCTCTGTCTCATCTTCCGGTCAATAAAGTTAAATAAATAAATACCACTCATATAAAAGAAAAGAGGCGCTGCAAAGATATCAAAGAGCTGGTCATGGAATGTGAGGAAGATAGGTTACACCGACAAACATATTATGACTCTTAAATAAGATAATGATCTATTATCTACGATCCCTTTACCAAAGCAAAACAGTCTACTGACATAATACGTTGCGTTGAAATTCTGGAACGACCCTCTAAATAATGAAGACCATGATTCCCTAAGGGTCTATTTCTACAGAACCCAAAACAAAGTGTGTCTCGGCCACTGCATCAAACTTTGTCAAGAAATTATGCAGCGCACTAAAATATTCATAAAGCGCTAACTTGGGTAGTTTGCGAGTAACGACTACGGAGTCGTTGAGTAATTTTATTATTTTACGCAATTTTTTTAGATTAATGTGTTTTAGCAAACGGTAGTACTTGGTTCCGTGACTTAGTTGGCATAGCGTCTCTCACGGTTTGCTAGGAGACGTCGGTTCGAATCCGGTCAGATCAAAAGACTTTTTCTAAGTGTTCGATCTTTGTATTATTAATTATAATAAACTAGTGGAAACTAGTAATTTTAATTAAATATGTAATTTTGCCGTCCACTAAAACGCGAGTAAGTGACAAATAATAATAACACACATTCAACATAGCCCCCCACTAGGGAAACCCTGTGTCGCGGGTACCATGGACACACACACACATAGACAACCACAAATTACACCCAAACTCACGAGATAAATAAACCGAATCTGGGACCTCTGCGTGGCAGTCATGTTAACCGTTCGGCCACAGAGGCAGGCAAATGGTCAGATATCCGGTTTAAACAGCAAAAGATAGAGTACAAAATTTTCTATTAAAAAACTTTTCGACTTATCGGAACTTACCCTAACGAAGCGTAGCTGAAACATCATTAAACAATTTCAATATTCTAAAACAGGGTTATGGTTTTTTATGATATCTCAAAAAATATTTTGTCATTAGTTTTAGCGGACGGCAGAATTTCCTACATTTACTTCTTTCGAGAGTTTGGGTGTAATTTGTAGTTGTCTACCTATTTGTGTGTGCGTTATTATTATTATTAATAATAATTTCCCAAAAACTAATTTCATATCAATTCAATAAAAATGCCATAGCAAGTACTTCGTGTTTTGTGATATCTCCGCATCGATTAGTCACAGTAACTTATAATAACATTTCAGTTGCAGAGCTTCTTGTGAA
>NW_020653731.1:4248876-4249704 GCF_003589595.1 Hyposmocoma kahamanoa
GTCACAGTAACTTATAATAACATTTCAGTTGCAGAGCTTCTTGTGAACGAAGGTTGCAGTTTACAAGCATGGAACTAATAGTGGTTGGATAAGGAAAAAGCCGGTTTCCTAGCGTTTTCATTTTTAAAACTTTAACCAGTCGCTTTCTATCCTACTTGTAGTGTATACGACTTGACATTCTTATACACAGTGTCGATGCATTTTAACCGACTTCAAAAAAAGAAGGAGGTTATACCTTAGGCTGTATGTATATTTTCAGATATCTCTCTCAATTGTTGACCGATTTTGAAAATTCTTTTTTGTTTGGAAAGGTGCACTCTCGTGGTGGTCCCATTGCTACCAAGTCAGAATCTGACGAGGGGATCCCATGAAATTCGAAGGAAATCGTCATATTTTATAGGCATGTCCGTGTGTTCACCAATTTCTCCGTCAATTGTGCACCGATTTTGAAAATTCTTTTTTTTTTGTTTCAAAGGGTATACTTTGCTGATTCTGTTCCAGGATCGTTTCGGCTATCACAAATTACTAATTATTTTCTGCAAATAAAAGTCCAATTTCCACTTGACACAATACTGTAATCAACAATTCTTCTTCTGAATGATTTCGTTCAGGAAAGTACTTCTACCTTACCTATTTCTGCTGTCAAGCAGTAATGTGAGCATTACAGCATTTCGGTTTTGAAAGATGCTGGTCATATTACAGGCATATGAGACCTTTCAACTTTTTCAACGTCTTAGAGGGACGGGCAAGTACAAAGACACGACGCAAGCACATAGAAGAATTCGTGAGATCCGTTGGTTCGTTCCGTGGCTTAGTTGGTATAGCGTC
>NW_020653731.1:4249714-4251848 GCF_003589595.1 Hyposmocoma kahamanoa
ACCGGATCGAAGGAATTTTTTCTGAGTGTTCGATCTTTGTATTAATAGTTATAAAAATATGTAACAAATTCTGGATTGTTCATTGTTAAACTTTACCCAGTTAGTATATCGTTGAAAGTTCAATACCTATTATTGCAAGTTACGACATTTGTGACTGAAATTTTATTCAACGTGCTGCCATCTAGCGGCAATAGATGAAAAACGAACGATTAACGCTTATTAACTTTCTCCAAAAAAAAAATAGACCATATTGCAGCGGTATTAGCTTTACTTACATTTCTTATCGAGTTCTTAGGTTTTCGCGATTGTTACACATAGGAAATGAAACTATTTTTCCGGATTTAAATCGCGTATATTTGTACACGGTTGACAGTCAACCTTGTCCATGGGACCTGTAAAGGGCCCGAAACGTCGGTTGGTTTGAAAAAACTAATATACGCGATTTAAATCCGGAAAAATAGTTTCATTACATTTCTTATTTCAAGAAATCTATTAGGATTAACAGAAAATAGAAAATTTATTAAAATGAACTTACTTGACAGTGATATAAAATATCAGCATAAATAATATTACAGGTGCGACTATCAGTTTGCACTCCAAAGTAGCAAACTAAGACTTTTTGCCTCGACTTTAAGGGTTTTGAGTGAGATAATTGACACGACCATAGCGTATATTCATTTGATAATTCATTTGATTAGGAGGGTCATAGGACAAATTAAATAGAGAATGTAAATGTAATGTGATGTAATGTATCTAATGTAATCTGTATTATTTACCTGTAAGTACTAACATAGTGTGTTTTAAGTTCTTTTTTACTAACAATATATGGAATTCATAAGTTCTGAAATAAAAGTCTTTATTATTATTATTATATAGCGAAAATGGTGTACTGAGTTCAAATGTGCAAAACTACACGTACTGTAGGCACACGCACCACGTCCACTAAGCACTTCTGCTATATTTCTTGTTCTGTAAATGCCCCTCAGATCTTTGCGATTTAAAGCTATGAGTGGCACTCAACTGCTATGGACAGGCGTGTCGTTTACCACCAGGCGCACGACTTGTTCGTCTCGCCACTTGGTATCATAAAAAAATTAGAACAGGCTCATAATAATAATAATAAAGCATTGTAATTTTACAGAGTGCCATATGAAACCGAATAATAACCGAATTTTGCAAGAATAACGAAAAAAATCATAGTGGAAAGTGTCATCTTTAGGATCCATATCACAAGTTCGCAAAGTTACAAGAGCAGCCATATCCACCATATCCGCACTCGAGACTTGGCTGTCGCCCAACCAAAACTGACATATGCAAATGATATTCAAATTTCTTATCTCCCGTGGAATATTAAGATACATATATTGGTAAAAATAGAATTTTACGTAGAATTCCAAAATGCCAAGGCTTTTGTTGTTGACAATTTAATAAAAGTTGCATTGTATTTATGTAGGATTCTTTAAGCGTCTATACTTGTTACGGACGGCCGTACGCGCCTGGCCGGTCAGAGCTAGAATTCAGAGGAAAATTAATAATTCAGGAGCTCTGATTGGCCAAGCGGCGTAGCGACCCATTGATAGGGCCGGTACGGTGTGGGAGACACCGTGCCGGTATAAATATAAGCGATTATGATTAGATTATTATTAGATTTTTAATTAGATTCATTCGTGTTCTTGCTCTTGGTAGTAAGATGTGTTCATGATTGTAAGTCAGATCGACATAAGTTTTTATGAATATACAGTCCACTTCACATGAATGAGGAGTTTCATTTGACAAGGATATCGAAGGCGGTTACCGTGACAGAATAAGAAGGTTCAACAATACTACCTCAAATGGCTTTCAATGGAACAAAATGTATAGTAAAATTTAAGATATATTTTATTTACTGTTACGGTGTGAAAACACGATTTCTAAATATGTTCACGATAGAAAAAACCACAGACTTGAAATTTTATAAGAAAACCGCCGTATTCAAAAGGTACTTTACATATGCCAATGATTTTTTTAAACATCAACTGAACTAAATATAACACGTATAGCATACGATATACACTTTTCAAATGGCTTTAATGTTGCTTGTAAAAAAAATAATTTTGATATAATTGTCCCTGTCGTTCGACCCAAGCAAAAAGAA
>NW_020653731.1:4266848-4284503 GCF_003589595.1 Hyposmocoma kahamanoa
TTTTTATTAAGTTCAATTTATTATTAATTAATAATAGAAATTAGAATAAACTAAAACCACCTCAGTCAACCGTGACCATGGGACGTGTAAAGAGCCCGAAACGTCGGTTTGTTTGAAAAAACAAATATACGCTATTTAAATCCGGAAAAAAAATTTCATTTCCAAAGTACTTTAATAATAAATATTATAGATAAAATTCCTATTATGCTTTAGAACAATCGTAGTAAAAAATGTTAACCCCTTTAATTACAAACTGTGAAGGTACGGGCAATTAGATCGCTGCAACTAAAGAATGCTTTACGTGCTCTAGTAACAGGTGTACGTAAATGTGGTGTACGGAAGGCAAACATTTAAGTGGAAAATTAGTCGCTACATTGGATCGAAGCAATGGAAGCTGGATGCAAGTAGTTTAACATAAATCAACAATTGTTTGGTGTTTTATAGTTGGTAGGATTCATTGTCGAAAGTTTACATTCTCTGTGTAACTTCGCCTGGATGGATATTACCGCCTTATTTGTACTGCAAAATAGCACTTAGCATTTTTCTGTGGATAGTCATCGCAATTACACGCACAGGAGGGTTAAAATCACACGGCAGTCGACGCATTTTCTTCCTAAGTATTGCAAAATGTCTAAAGTCTGCATGCGGTACCTACTGCGGTATCTGTCTGTTTGCATGTATAAATATAATAAAATGAATGAACCCATCACCCATCAGTTTGAAAGTGTTAGGCAAAAGTCTAATTCTGATAATGCAAAATTGTGTGTATCTGCATCGAGATATCAATTTCTTGTCTATGTAGTTGTTATCAAGCTAATCTTATTATAACGTGTTTTAATGCAGTGTAGATTCTTTGTAAGTGCCATATCAAAATGTTGCTAACATCTTATCTGCCACTGCAAGTTTGTCATTTATTAGTAAAAACCGCAAGCACCGTTCAATTATGACGTATTGCGCCTCTTGTCTGCACCAATAGAAGCACACATTTAAAAAGGTTTTAAAGCTGTCATAACCATGAACCAGCGACTTGGGGGACTTATTAAAAAAATAAGGCTGTATAGAACCAACGGTGTTGGATTTCACGTCTCATTTAACTAAGTACAAGTGGCTTACTACGCAAGGAGGTTGAGGAAAATATTTCTTTTTTTTACATTTCCTCTCCGGCGAGGGTTATGACGTAATTCATAAATACATTATGTGTTTATGTAGATATGCTTAGTGTACGGGTCACTTAATTTCTCCCTTGTTGTTACCAGGATTAGGTACATTTTTCAGGATATACCTAGTTTTTGGTTTCGCTTTTTACACCTTGATCTGTGGCTCATTTGTAACTCGTTTTATATTGAAATTTCGTTTATAATATCTAGCGACGATACGAACAAGTCGTGCACTTGGTGATAAAGTCAAAGCTTTAAATCGCAAAGATCTGAGGGGTACTGCCACTACACCCATCGGAGACATAAGTTGACAAGTCCCACGTGGCTTGTAATTTCACCAGCACCTTTAGCGCCCAGTCACACGACGCGAAAGTTGTCGCGCGGCCGCCGCGCGGCGACCGCCCAGTTACCACGCTTTCACGTACATTATTGGCGAATCTGAATTCTATTTACTAGGCAACAACATTTAAGTTCCTCTGAAAAATACAATCGCGCGGTCTCCGCGTAGACCAAAGGTTAGCCAGTCTCGTCCGCGCGGCTGGGGTACTTATTTAAGTTAAAACGTAAATGAAATTCGTTTCGAATAAATGCGCCCTTACCATTCAAAGCCGAAACGCAATAATGCTCATATTACCGTTTAGCGGCAGAAATAGCTAAGGTGGCATTACTTCCCTGGACTAACTCATTCATAAGGAATGCTGCTGCTGCTGCTGCTAGAGGTTGTTTTACTAGTTATGACAAAAATATGGGGAGGACAGAGGCGACTGGTTAAAGTATATAAAATAAAAACTTGAGGAAACCAGCCTTTTCCGTATCCAACCACTGTTAGTTCTGTGTTTGTAAATTGCAAACAAAACTATCTTAAGTGGACACACCTATACACAAAACACCGTCACAAACATGGGTATACGAACGTTCTTCTAGACGTTTTGAAAGAACACAAATAATACCACAAAAGATAAAAAAAAAACATCAAATCAGAAGAAAAACAAAACATAATCAAAACATTCAAACGTAAAATATAAAAAAAAATAATTACGAAACAAACTTACAAATAAAACAAAATAATAAAATTAATAAACAAACTAGTCACATAAACAAGGACGCTAAGTGTAACAAACTTTTGTTCAACGACATAAAAAAATACCATACAAATCTACGATTTCCAATATAAACCTGCATAAGGCTTTCCATTAATTTTATTTATAAGCACAGTGAAAAAAAAAATCCAGGTTTATAATAACTATAGAAGTTTTAGGTTAAAGCACTCATTTTAATGATATCCTTGGCAGTAAGTATCGCGCTTTTCCACTTTGGTATGAAATGCAAATGTCATTTTCTGCTTACGTAAGTACAATATCAGGCCGAAAATATTACACACGGAGCTGTGGAAAAATATATCGGTTAAAATCATCAGCCTTTGGATTTATTTAGAGCCGTTTTCGTCCCATGATTGACAAGTTATCGACAAAATTTCACACAGATATGAGTGACAGGGAATAGTTGAGTATGAGTTTTACATTTAAACCAACAATGTAGGAATGTAGGTACGTCTGTGTTTTGTAGAAAGGGCGTAAGCGCTATTCGTGTCAGTCACAGGTATACAGTCACCCGTGACCATGGGACCTGTAAAGGGCCCGAAACATTGGTTTGTCTGAAAAAACAAGTTTACGCGATTTAGATTCGATAATATAGTTTCATTTCCTAAGCCAAATAGACTAATGGAGATCAAGATTTTATGTTATGCCTGCAAAGGGATTATAATGTTACTGTATTTCTTATTGTAACTTTTTTCGAAATGTAGTTTTATAATGAAGGATACTACGTACTCAGTAAATTATTTTGTCGTAGTGACAATGGACTGATCGGGAAAGTAAACCGATTATAACGAAGGGATATTTCTAATGAAATAAAATAGAAAAAAACTTATTTTTGAATAAAATGGGAGTTAGTGAGTTTTACACTGTCGCCGATGATTTTATTTACAAATATTTTGTTATTAACACTATGGACAAGAGTACGAAATAAATATTTTATTATTATTATTATTTATTAGAAAGGGTTTTTCAACAAGAAGTTTGTTTTATAAATCAAAATAAAACAATAAATTTAGATGGCAATGATTCAAATTGTATTTACAAAAGTAAGGTTTGGCAATTATGAATGAAAAATGATATCTGATAAATGTCCACCACGCCCACAGTTACAGATGTCGATTCTTTCACCAAAGTTTTTAATCACTGTTTGACAGAATAGTGGGTCTAATTCGCTAATCACTTCACGAATTTTGAGTTTTAAGGCTGCAATCGATTCAATTGGCTCCGTATAGACTCTGTCTTTAACACAACCCCATAAAAAATAATCCAGCGGTGTTAAATCACATGATAGAGCTGGCCACTTAACGGCTGAATTTCGTGAAATTTGGTTTGCAATAAATTTATTGTTTTGGTGTCTGTGTGACTTGTGGCACTGTGTGACTTGAGGCACTCTTGTTGAAGAACCCTATATATCACCAGGTACTTAACTGTTTATATTGGATGGATATCGATGTAGTATTTTTTTCTCTATTTTTGACTTTTAAAACTAATGAGCCTCGAATTTATTTTAGTTTTCAGATTACGTTTTGTTATACTGAGTTCTTTCCTTCGTTATAGAATGTTTTTATTTACAGTCTAATACGTTATTTGGTATTAATCGTGGCGACAAACAACTAATCCGAACAGAGGCATTATGAGTCCATCAGGACAGGGCGATTAATTTGTAGCGAGAACGATAAAATCTCCATGTATTGTAGCCGATGTTTCTCGACTCGTTGTTGTAGTGTATAAATAACAGCATGACGACTTTGAGTGTTGTCACAGATTATAGGCATTTTGGCGTTTGTTTTTATGTCAAATTGTTATATTTTCACGAATGCTACATATGACAATTGAAACTATTTTTTCTGAACTTATAACCGCGCTAAGTAAGAGGATAAAAAGATTTATTTTTGTAAAAAAAATAAGTCATCATTTGACCTTCTATCTCACCAGATAGAAAGTGACGATGCGGTCTACAATGGAGCATGTGAATCTAAATAATGCGTGTTCACTCTCGCCTCGAAAAGGCTTAAGTTAAAGCGTTCAGGGAATAAGTCTATAGGCAATCCCACTTCATAATCACCATATAAATTTGAGATAAGGGGAAAGATTGCTTAACAGGTTTGCGTGCGAGACCCTGTCAAGGGCTTTAAAAATGTCCAAAGACACTGCGAGGGCTTCGCTATACTCTCTCTACAGCCTCGTGCCATAAGTAAGAGGCATACACAAGAAAATCCCCCTTAGATCATCCTCGTGGAAATCTGTTTATACGATCACTAAGGAGATCGGTGTCTTCAAAGTACTATAGGAGACGATTGTTGAGTGCACGCCCCATGGTCTTCAAGGCTATGGTTTGTCTGAAAAAACAACAAGTCCAGAAAAAAATTGTTTGATTACAAATGTTACTTATATGTAGTCCATTTTTATTTTGTTTTCCCTCGTTCCGCATGGGACACGCGAAAGTAAGAGACCATACAGCCTTTCACATAAGATGATTGTTGTTTTTCCATTCTTTTCGTAAAGGAAAAGGCAAAGATTTGGCACCATACAGCCAAGTCTTGGTAAATTTTTCTTTTTCTTTTCATAAAAAAAATAGGTATACGTAAAGTCTTCAGTCCATTATTTAGTTTACTTATAGGCATTAAGCCTCGTTGAGTTCTGTGACATTTAAAATGTTTACGTTACACGCATACTATTTACCAGGTTTTAAAAATAAATAATAAATTTATCGTAATGCGAAAACAAAAAATACATATTTATTTTACAGTTGTAATTTTAAATAAATTTTAAAGTATATTAAATAGAAAGAAAATGAAATGATGAATATAAAAATAATACCCGATTTACTTGATGCGTAAAACGGAATATTTTATCCATAGAGATTTACACCATAAAATCGATAAATCGAATCGGCTATTGTGTATTTCGCGACAATCCGAGTGCATTGCGTTTTCTTGTGTTTTGAGCTTTGCATGATGTTTTTGAAGTAATTGTTCAAATGTCGTTTCGTTAAAGTTGATTTTATGCTTTGTTGTTGGCTTTTTGTGTGGTTGTTGATTTTTTATTTGTTGTGTAGTTTTTTGGTAACTTAATAACATAATAATTGGATACTTTTTATTATGTCTATTATTTGTTGTTAAATTATTTTCTGTAAATCGATCTTCTCTGTGCTACAAATTGTTTTGACAAGATAATAAAATCGATTTTTTTTTCATTCGATTTTACATCACGATATCTCTAGAAACTTCAAATCTCAAACGTCACCGGAATCATGCTTTGTGAAATCAACTATAGTCAGTTGCTTATTCATGAAAATTAAACAAATACACAGAGAAGTAAGTAAAGTTTCGCAGTCGATGAGAAAAGATCTCAGTATTGATGACAGGCAAGAGCAGGCGTGGCGGAACCTGATATCAGAGGTCAAGACCTAGTTTGGGTCACTGCGCTACCGAAGATAGATTAATTATTGCGCGATTTTGTTTACGTTAATGGAATACATATTTATAGTCTGTCTTTTTTGAAGACGGAGTAAAATGACAGCTCATTGCGCAAAAGACTATCGACTGAATATTGGTCAGGCGTATGGAATAAATAGCCGAAAAATAGTCCTGGGCCTATTTTTCGTCCAATTAGGTACTGAGCACATTTGTTCATTTGAAATGTCAGTTTTTTTATCGATGAAAATACAAAGAGGAGGCTTATTTTAATTCAATTTACATAATCAAATCTGCTTATTCTTGTTAATATATATATGAATAAAAATTTTTTTCGGTACTTGTATTAGGCCAACTGTCAAACTAAGAATAACGATGGCAATAACGCAATTAGTAGTCAATAACATTCATAATTCAGTCACTTTTGGGAAAAGTTTAACTTCTTTCACAATCTATCGATAAAACTGTCGACAACAACTACTTGACTATTTAATATTTTACGAAAACTAGCAACCGTGCAAATGTCATTTTACGCCGTCTTCAAAAAAGACAGACTATAGTAAAGTATGCACACAGCGAGATATAAATGGCAATTGAAACAGCCACTCTGAGACATAAGTTGACAAGTCCCGTGTGCCTGTAATTTCATCAGCACCCTTAAAACCCAAATACAATAAGGCTCACATTAATGCTTGGCAGCAAAAATAGGTAAGGTAATAGATAAGGTAATTTCCCTGGACGAACTCTTTCACAAGGAGCTCCATTGCTACTAAATGGGTTAAAACAGTGATAAAAATTTGTATATAACGCCTATAACTCCACTCTGAAGTCGTGAAAAACAAAAACAGCTGTTGCATTGTAAATATTCGTACGTATTCGACCCAAATGTAAGAAACAGCTGCTTTTTACGCGTTTTCAGATGGGTGCAACAATAAAAGTTGTTTGGCTCCAAATGTTTAGACTTACAGGGTGCCACGCTGGTTCAGTGCAGATTGAGAACTGCTTCTTAACCGTCTTCGACATACAGGTCATCATCATTCGTCATTATGTCTTCCTTCACAGTTATAGAGAGCTATTGTACACTTCAATATATGTAACGTAGAAATTAAATTCGTAGATATGTGCCGCCTCAAAGATTCTGAATTGGGAAGCAACTATTATCCCACTAGCCTACAATAAATAAATTGGAACCTTATGTACAAATTTTTATGACTTTTGCACCTTTCTAAGAGTTGTTAATAACCTCTAATGTACAAAATTATAGAAGCAGTGGTTCCAAACAGTTTTTTTATGATTACATATGATTTTCACTTCGATACAACAGCCCCATATCTTTCTAAATGACTTTTGATTATAGTGACCCACCTACCGACGCTGAGAGTAAACGAGAAGGGCACTATAACTTGTGCGCGCACAGGAACCTTATAAGTTCAGGTTCTGACCCCAGATCAGCCTGTGTATAGAGTCGTCACTGACCTCTGTCACTTGACTTCATCCTGATCTTCGAGACGCTAGGCCTCGGGTAAGCCGCCCCGGGTGCACGCACAGTACACTCCCTATTTTCCAGATAGGTATCGGAGCTCTATGCACGCCCGTTGCGCATTGCGCGACTAGCGGTTGCCACCGGTAAGTCGTCGACCCTGAGTCCACTGTCAAATCTCCTCATTGGCGTCGGAGCTGTAAGGCACGCTCACTTTCCGTCGCCGACGAAACGACGTCTCTCCAGTTCCCAATAACCTAAGCGACTGGAGGGACCGGAGGATATCTAGCTTATCCTCTACTAGCTCTCCGGGCTAGTGCCGGAACTGCCAGTCGCAGTGTCCTGCGACAATGTCCGGACATACATAGCTTCCAACTTAAAGGGCAACTCACGTGTCCCGCGCGTCTCCTCGCTTCAGGCCCTCAACTAGACCGCTACTAAAACGCGCTAGCTGCTCACGAGACAGACGCCCCGGCCACACCCAACCGGGACAGACAAACATGTCCGTCTCTGCAGCTAATCGCAAACCCCAGCGAATCCATGCCCAAGTCTGGGTCCACAAGAGACGTATAAAGGCGTATCACTGGCATAGCCCGGACGCCCGCTGTACCCTGGTCTTGTCGTCAAGCCCGTAGCCTCTCCAAAAAACCCTATCTCTCATGTCGGTAGATAGGGAAAATAGTGGACAGTCAAAAACATTAGTTAATAATAACCACAGCGTAGTGTTAAAGATGGTCGTCATATAAGTATGCTTTTTCAACATACGCCGGTATTCTGACAATGTTTTCCTTTATTGTAATTGGTTATCTGTAGAAAAAAGTTTATGATCACTGCTTTTTATTGCAAAAAAACTAAGTGTACGTATCGACCGAATATAAGAACACAAGTAAGTAATGTGAGATTTTAGTTTTTCTTAAAGATTATGGCCCATAATCTGAAGCGGTTAATGGATATTTGCATACAAATCCCCCATAGGTTTTTCAGGCAGTTATAAATCACTTTTTATTATATGTAAAAAAAATACTGAAATTCTACGGGGTTAAACCTCAACAGGGCAATAATTTGATATAAAACATTTTTTAATAGAGTGATAACCATAATTAGGTTATTGTCACACTTTCTATCAAAAGTACTCTATTAATCATCGTACGCGCGAATCTTTCGCAGTCAGTTTCAGTTCAGCAACGATTTCATCGTTATCTAAGTTATCAACAATAAATATAAAAAAACACAAATATTTTGCACTAACATACATTTTTGTGTATATTTTTTTTTATCCGCTCACGCGATACATGCAGCCGTAGACGCATACCACACCTAGAGGTGCCGGTGATGATTTTATACCGATTTATCGGATATCGAAGTTATAACAGGTAAAAGAACTAATACTAATTGCTATTTCGATAACTACTCTAGCAAGCCATAAAGTTTTTAATGCCTGGGTCTGTCATTTAAAAAAAATAAACAACTTCAAGAATACGTCACGACAATCGTGTGTGTTATTGTTTGGGCTGGTGATTTCGGTGTTTATTTATTGAAAACATACTATAAGTAGCGTTTTTTTAAGTTTACCCTGAATATAAATGTTTATAAACTATACTTTAAGGAGTAATTTCGTGGTAAACGTTAGAACCACTCAAACGGAATATTATCATATTTACCCAAAAATTTCATTAGTGCTTTTTAAGTGCAGGATTTGCAGTGTATTACTGCATTTTATTTGAGATGTTTTTGTTGTAGTACGGAGGGTATTTATTTAGCAATGCAGAATAATAATTTTTATTTATAAAAACTTGTATTTAAACTGAATCCTTTTCTAATTTGCGAAACCAAATAGCCGCCATTTTGCGGTAGGATGAGCGCATCACGTGAGCGGATAAGATACCATGTGACGGGCAGAAAAAGTTGTGCGCCTGATGGTAAGCGACAAGCCTGTCCTTATAGATTTTTTCACTCTTTGTTAATTTAAAGGCTTTGATCGTTATTGAACATGTCAGCCCCATTAGAAAAACAATACCTTGAGGAAAACACTTAATAAAGCCAGAAAGATAAGTCAAAATACTACAAAATCTTCGCGGTACTATATTAGATTGGCACAAACAAGACAGATTGAAACCATCCAACATTATGTACGGAAACCAGCCTGTGTAAATAACCGCGCCTTGATAGGTTCCGTCCGAAGTCCGAACAAACTCCGGATTGTTATCAGTTGCAGTGCCACTGAGAGCTTTAAAACAAAGATCTAAGGGGCACTGCGTCCGTTTCACCCTAAACCATAAGTTGTTAAATCTCATGTGCCTGTAATTTCACCAGCACCCTTACTTACCCTTCAAAACCGGAACGCAGTAATGCTTATATTACTGCTAGGCGGCAGAAATAGGCAAGGGGGCAGTACTGCCATTACCATACCATTGTAAAATGCACATACTTTTCTATAAATCTAGCCTTATATCTATTTTGTACGCCGCCGTGAGTTTTTGTACTTTGGTGGGCCATATCTTTACGAATTACTTATGCGACAGAAGCACATGTTATGTGCTTTTCTTCCAACCAAAACGAGTGCATCGTCTAATGGGCAAAGTTGTACGCCAGGTTTGTGTCCTTTTTACCGTACAGTACATACATATTTATGAGCTAACTTTCAACTTACACTAGTATTAATCTAACCTGAGGCCAGTCCAACATAAAATTCAGCCTGACGTTTGGAGTGAAATTACCAATTCATTTCTAAACTCATTCAAGAGTTCGTCCAGAGACGCACTGCCACCTTACCTATTTCTGCCGCTAAGCAGTAATCTGAGCATTACTGCGTTCCGGTTCCAACGCGTAAGAATGCTGGTGAAATTATAGGCATGGAACTTTATCAACTTAAGTCTCCCGGTGACTGGCGCAGTGGTAGTGCCCCTCATGTCTTTGTAATTTTAAACTCAGAGCGGCATTGCAACTGTTATGGACCGACGTGTCGCTTACCACCAGACACGCAACTTATTCGTCCCGTCACTTGGAATCATAAAAGGATTGTGATTATATAAAAAATATATTGGCCGAGTATCCAGTTCCATGATTGTAAGGCAGAACGGAACCTCTCCCGCCCTTCGCCGCACTCTACTTAAGCCGTGGATTACCTACAATGTTAAGACTAAATAAGCCGCTGTTCTAAGGCGGTTCTACATAATTGTAACACCTGTCGCAGCGACATACGCCACTATGACTACAAAATCACATCGACTTCTTTAGAATCACTTACTGCATCACATACATTAGAGGCGTTTCGCAGAATCGCACATCAATACGATAACCGCGTGTCATGAAAACAAAAGAATGGGTTTGTTTTCGTAACCCAATTCAATTTCTGATGTTTTACTTTCGAAAATTTGCAAGTCAGTTTCAGTCTCTCATGTTGACATTCACGTAGAAACGGTTAAGAAGCTGTTCAGATTTCGTTGATGCGTTGTTTTCTTTTGGCAGTAAAAGGTTATCGCATCTTATCTTTCTTAACAAGAAAAAGTCAGAAGGGAATAAAACATTTATGCGTTGTTTTGTGTCAACACACTTGTAATAAATACACAGAAGCACGATGTTATACAAATACAACGATAAAAACAGATGAAAAACTGCGTTAATAAGAAAGCTATCCTCCTCCTCAATATAGTTGATAAAAGGTCACAGCAATGAAAGAAAGGTTCTCTCCCTTCAAAATTGTAAAATACGCGTACCTCATGAAAAATTCAAAAACATTCTTTTATTAATAATTAATGGACAAGACAAAGAACCAAAGTCGTCGACATAGCTGGTAGAATAAACAAGCTGAAGTGACAGTATGCTGGCCGAAGGGGGAAACGAGTTCTTGAGCGGAGATCACGGTTCAGCAAACGTAGTATAAAACCTGGCCAGATAGAGTGGCGATAAACGGAAAGGCTGCTGGCAGCAGATGGATGGGACAAGCCGAGAACCGGGCTAGTTGAACAAGTGTTTTAATTGCTTTATAAATTTTATTAAAAAAAACCATAATCCGAATCACTATCTAAGTTACCTAATATGTAGTCCGTGGAATTGGGCCAGAGCTGCTGGTTTCTTGCTATAAGCAGGGACGACGTTTTTTGTAGTTATAAGTTTTTTTTAATAATTTTAATTTTTTTCTTAACTAATAAACGGCCCAAAAATCGAATAACCAATATTTCAATGTAAAATTTTCATTGAAATATTGTTCATATGAGAATACTTTTTTGTAGCAGTAGAGCCCCTTGTAAAAGTGTTAGTCCAGGGAAGTACCGCCAACTTTAACTATTTCTGCCGTCAAGCAGTAATGTCAGCATTACTGTGTTCCGGTTTTGAAGGGTAAGGGTTCTGGTAAAATTACAGGCACATGTGACTTGTCAACTTATGTCCCAGAGTGACGGGCGTAGTGCCCCTCAGATCTTTGCGATTTAAAGCTCTGAGTGACAGTGCAACTGTTATGGACAGGTAGTTTACCATCAGACGCACGACTCGTTCGATTATAAACAATTTTGTATTGTACATTTTACAAGAGTTGAAATACTCGTATGAAAAAAACAAATATACGCGATTTAAATCCGGAAAAATAGTTTCATTTCCTATGTGTAACAATCGCGAAAACCTAAGAACTCGATACTCGTATGAGTGGCAACTCTAAGTGCACTGACTTAGTACATTAAGAATGTAAATTAAGTTTCCTAAAATGCTGGTTTTTGATCATAATCCATAAGAGAAGTAAGAGGTAACTCTAGCCTTTATAGACCGGTTGCCCTAATGCAGATTTCAAAAATACCTTTTAAGAGTTTTCTAGAACTCTAACAGCTTATATATTAGCTTATAGAAGCACATAAGCACTAAAACTCATTGCCAAAATATGTATCGTAAAATTTTATATGTGCTTAAGAGATATATTTCCAAGAACTAAACAATATTGCTTACGCAAACCGTATATACTATAATAAGCAAGGACATTATTCTGTTATACCACATTCGTTTCATATGTACACAACTCATTCTACTTAATAGGTCTGACAAAGGATTTTATTCAGCTTATAGTTGCATTGAGGTTATTAATGGCACAAACTTACAATGTAATACTTTTTGAACTCCTTTTTACCAATTTAACGGCTTTATTTTTTTTTTTTCAGCCCAGTAGTGATCATGAATATTATGGTGTCAATGGAGTTATATAGGTAGTATAAAGTAAGTTACAAACCCACTGGAGTGGACCAGCAAATGCTCCCTTAAATGTTTTATAATTTTGTTTGAAAGTTTTTAGTTACATTTTAGACCCTTACAAATAATAAAATGTACATCTTAGTAAGTTAAAATATAATAGTGAACGAGTGGAATTCCTTGTCTACAGACTTATTTCCTGAACGCTATAAGTTGGGTCTTTTCAAGGCGAGAGTCAATAGACATTATTTAGGTGTGCATGCTCCATTTCCGATATCATCGTCAATTTCTATCAGGCGAGATGGAGTTCAAATGCAATTATTTTATCGTAAAAAATAGCACCCATTACATATACACCAATCAATAGTTATGAATTATATAATGGAGGCATAATTCGTTATTCAATATAGCACATAATACATAATGTACAACCTTTTGCGCACAAATAATGACTATATAGCCACAACAGCTCATAAATAGATTGATTGATTACTTGAGTACAGCTCAAAACATTTTTGCATCTATCGGAATCGGACCAAGATTTCACGCTTGTTTTTTTCGATTTAGGTTTGGCCACTGATGACTTTGAGTGCGCCATTTGAATAAAATGTTAGCCGAAGGCTATTTACCCGTATAATAACCTAAGTAGCGGGTCGTGGGCGTCCAGGTGGGCACGGACATCTGCTCAGACCTCTATAAATGCTTCCGCTAGCAGAACGTGCTGTAGGAGAGAATCGGCACGACTACACGTTAAACTGGAGGGCTCTTACTCACCAGTGAGGATAGTGATTCGGCGTGAGTGTGATTGTGTTGTGATTTGAGTGGCCTATAACGTGACGAGAGTTATGGCGTAGAGGAATCAGCGCCATCAGACTATTCACGCACATTTGTATTATAAGAATAAGATCACGCCTGAAAATCAGTCCTTCATCTAATTGTCACCTAAGTGTACGTCACCTTTTTACCTTATACTTATTTACATACTTAACATAAGCTTATTTAAGTATTACACGTAACCTTATAGAGACCGTCTGCAGAAATCCTGTCGTTAAAGACCCTTGTTAAACGTTGAACTACCTAATTAAGGTGGCAATTTTATTATTTAAAACTCTAGAATATTGTAATGAAGTATTATTCAATATTCGGGTGTAGTAACCTGCAATATTATTCCAAATTTCACGAATTACGGTAAACTACACCCGAAAGTATATTTATATTTATTCGAGTATATTAATACTCGAATACTTAATAAAAATTGCCACCGAAATTAGATAGAAAACTAACAAGAACATTACCCAATTATTAAATTTAAATGCATTTTTTTACATCAAATGACGGGACGAACAAGTCATGCGCCACTCAGAGCTTTAAATGACAAAGATCTAAAGGGCATTGCCACTGCGTTTCACCAGAAAATATAATACACCATTGTCATTACATATTATTAAAAATATACCGATTATGAACATTTTGGTGTTAAATAAATGGTAATATGACATAAATTTTATAAAGTATATTTGTGTAAAACTAAGTTTATAACGGTAAATCCTAAAGGAATTTCATTTTAAATAAACAGAAAGGAAAATTTCCTAATAAATTCCCTTAAAAGGGTCGAAAGAACAAAAAGTAATTAAGGTCCATTATTCATCTAATCGTATGAACATCAAATATTTTGTAAGCAAATTCATCGACATTCCAAATACTACCGCCAATTTAAAGTTGAACTCAGACCAAATGATAAAAGTATCTGTTATATAACTGAGCTCCTTAATAAGCTATACTAACTGGCAAAAAAGATGAATAGATGCTCACCAAACTTAGGTAAGACCATAATAATTAAACCTTCCTTCAATACAGTGCTTTGATATCTGTCTATACGTTTCGGAGCTTGATCAGCTAGACATTTTAGTAACAATAGAGCTCCTTATGAGCCACCTTACCCATTTTTGCCACCAAGCATTAATGTCAGCATTATATGTTCCGTTTTAAAAGCGTAAGGGGTGCTGGTGAAATTACAAGCACATGGGACTTGTCTACTTATGCCTCAGGGTGACAGGCGCAGTGGTAGTGCCCCTCAGATCTTTGCGATTTAAAGCTCTGAGTGGCACTGCAACTGTCATGGACAGGCTTACCATCAGGCGCACGACGCGTTCGTCCCGTCACTTGATATTATAAAACAAAAACACATAAAGACACGCACTCAAAGTTTTCAAAATTATAACCCTCTTCTTTTTGCGTCGGAGTAAAAATAAAACTACCATAGTTTGTGTAAACAGTGTCCTGTTTTTATTAAATAAAACCTTTATTAGAAAAAGCGCTATGATGTCTTGTGGTGATCAGATCTCTCAATAAATAACTGTACGAGTCCTTTATAATTTATTGCGTTATATTTCAAAACACTGTTAAATAATTAGTAATATTCATAATAGGCGTTGATCATAATAATTAAATGCGGTGTCGTAGAAAACTAGGATTGCATTTAAGTGAGAAGCGACAGCGTTTCTGTGAATCGGAGTACAGCTTTGACCAGATCAACATTGTCATTAATTGGCCAAGATAGAAAGTAGCAGCATTAGAGTTCTTCATGAAAGAGTTAGTCCAGGGAAGTACTGCCACCTTCTGCTATTTCTGCCGCCGAGCGGTAATGAGAGCATTACTTCGTTTTGATTTTAAATGATAAGGGTGCGGGTAAAATTACAGGCAGATGAGACTTGTCAACTTATGCCTCAGTGTGATGGGCGTAGAGATTGTGCCAGGCACATCACTTGTTGGTTGCGTCACTTTGTATTATAAAAAAAGTACAAACAGTGCTCATAATTTAAGCAATAAAAATTATATTTCAAATATTTTGTCAAAAGAAATGGATATGTAAGCTGTTGAAGTTGGTGCCAAAACTAAAAATGTAAAACAAAAATGGTGGACAGAATTAACAACTCGAATCTTGGTGTCGATTTTTTAGGCGACCTGTATTATAATGAAAAATGTTCAAAGGTTATATCTAACGAGGAAAAACTTTGTAAGTAACGTAATCTTTATTTGGAATTCTCTATTTTTTTTTAATGAAAATGAAGGACTGTTGTGTTCACTTGGATTAAATAATAGAAATTATTATTTTTATTATAATTATTATTTTATTATGCAGTATGACATAGATATTGAGTAAATATAATTATTGCGATGCGTCTTCGTCAAGGGTGGACAGAGATTGTAGATCACATTGTTAAACTTTTTAACTTGCTTACTTTCCTGGCTCAGCGACCCGAAGTGGGTCTTGGCATCCGATACGAGCTAGCGCCAGCGCGCCCTATCTTGTGCGGTTTCCTTTCAGCTCTCAGCGTGCTGGGCGCGAAGGTCTTTCACCACTTCGTAACTGAATTGGTATTTAGGCCGACCAACCGGTCGTCGACTGGGACGTCCCATTTAAGCCCTTTTCACTGCCCTGGTATCCTTTCAAGATATCCGATCCAACGGAGTCTTGTGGCATTTATTGCTTGATTGTGATCCAGGCGATGTCCTCCAGTTCCTGATTCTTTCGGAAACTTTTTAACGGTTACTTTAAATCGGTTTAGACTGTAATACGGATATTTGTTACGTGTATAACGTTATTTAGCTATACTTATATAATTAATAACAAAGTTATCAAAACAACCAAAACGATACACTCGTAAAATAAAACAACTTCTAAAGCATTTATTTGGAAGTAATACAAAAGAAAGGGAAAATGAAAAAAGGTTTCGCTCTATTAATAACACATCATCCCATTCAACATTCATCAAAGGCTGTACAGCGGTACCTTAGAAGCCTTTTAACAACAAATTGAGACTGACAAATGACAGGCAGCCAAGAAAAAGATTTATTGGCTAAAGAAAACATTGCAACTAAAACGTGTGTCGAGGAAACATGACTGTACACGTAAAGTGCTACACACTGACGATGAGAAACACAATTGTTCATAAACAGTAATACAGTACAAGCAGTGACATTTTTATGTCTTGAATGCCACGTAGGGAAGGTACGCTGCCAATATTCTGAACGCTTTAGTGAGGAGATTCGATTTCATACATTCAATTTATTCGAAATATTCAAAAATAGCAGTGCTTGCGTAATGTCTTGACCTTTCAAACAGAAACTGTGGGATCGAACCCGGGTTCGCACCTTAGAGTTTTCGGAATGCATGTGCGAAATAAATTTGAAATTTTCTATGAAGAAAAATATCGTGACGAAACCTACACGTCGAAGAAGGTTCACATCGCTCGGAAAAGTTATGAAGATTCCAACCCGCATTGGGCCAGGGTAGGGGACTATGGCCTATTCTCTCGTCTAAGAGGAGACTCGTGCACTGCGATGGGACGTATAAATGGGTTGACGTTGTTTGTTGTTAAAATCTCCAAACAAATTAAAGTTCTTAAATTCATTTCCAGAACCCGTAATAACACGCGTAGGCCTTTTGTTGTCAGTACAGATCTCAACATTAACTTAAATAAAATTATCTTTACTCGAAAAAAGCTATAAAAACTTTTGCACAGCCTTGACTCCCATAAAGGTGGTAAAACATCCTGCAAAATATCTTTGAATGACGTAAGTACACAAAACACGTTCGTTCCGAAAACCGCGGTCACGTCTCAGCCAGAGAACGTAAATTATGGCAACTAATAAAATTAGGTCCCTTTTATTGTTGCAAAATTTATCGCTTGACCTTTCTTCGGCTATATTTGCGATTTCACTTTTAGTGAACCGCATGATTTTGTAATGGTGTCAAACTAAAGTGCCGTTAGGGAAAACTAAATAGTGGCCTATAAAGGTAAAAGTGGTTTGCAGTAAAAGTCTATTTAGAAAAGACTGCCGTATATTTTATGCAGTAGCTTTGAAAGTCAGATTTTGGAAAGTGCATTGCAATATACAAAAGAATAAACAAGATAAATGGAAGACAGAAAAATCGCTTCGATCCGAATTCGAACCACGCTCTCCCAACTGTGCCGCGGAACGAGTTATTCTTTCTATCAGATCTTACAAATTTCTGATCTTTATTTTTGGTGTTATCGTCTTTTTTGCCGTAGCGCCACTTGTGAGGAACCTCTGAAAGTTTTTCTTCACTCAGTCACGTGTCTTTATAGCTGCCAGTGTCTGACAAGAGATGTCGCTTTATTAATTACAATATTTATTTTAGATGGAATTTTTTTTAAATATGAATAATTTTTAGAATTTCCCAATGTATATTATTATGCGCATTTAAAATTTATACGAGAAATTCCTCAAAAGGATTTTGTAATATGTGCTTTTTTTTTGTAATAATAGGGGTTAAAGTATGAAATTGCCGATTTGTACTGAAAATC
>NW_020653731.1:4284903-4305928 GCF_003589595.1 Hyposmocoma kahamanoa
AAATAGTTACGGGGGTAGTAAGGAAGTACTGGACAAACTCTTTCACAAGAAGCTGTACTGCTGCTAAATGGGTTAAAACAAAAATAACTCCTAATATCATCACTCATAATAACTTATGCTATTCATAATAACTCTTTAACAAACAAATTGTTTGACAGTGTGTAGTTTCAAGAGACACGTGATTGATTGATGCCATCCTCATTGCCTTCTCTAGAAATAGAGTAAGCAAGCAAACAAGAATCAATAGGTCTGGGATACAAACCACTCACGTGGGACTGTTATTTTAATTTATGAATTTAGTGATTAATACTGTTAGTGTTATTTGCTTCATGACACGTTAATTATTGCTTTGTATTTCAATGTTTTTTTATTTATAATGGAATTAAAATAATTGGTGTAAAGATGAGTCGACTGTGAACTGGCAAGCGGTACTATCTCAATTTTGTCAAATTTACAGGATGAAGAAAAAACTTGTAACATAAACGATAAAAATACGTGTTTTTTAAACATTTTTATTACACATGTTATTAAAAACAACGGAATTTCTTGCAACGCTGTGGAATATAAAATAGTACAAAATGGTATTAAGTAGTAAGTGAAATTAAGTGAAATCTTTAGAAAATTGAGAAAATATGCTCAATTTTTATAGGTACCGCGCAATTTTAAATGTTAAAGTTATAGCAGCTCAAGATCGTGTAATACTAAATAATTGACGCGTTAAAAGTTATAGCGCCTATGGTCTATTTAGTGAATAGGCTATGGGTTTTTTAGGTTTAGACTAGGCCATGATTGTTCATTTACTACCGACGTTTGCGTAAAAAAGTTTTCATTTATTTTGTAACTATTAAATAAAAATAGATACAAGATGAATCAATGAGCTGTAAATGGCCCAATTTTATTTACTTCATTTGTTCAGGATTAATTTCTTGAACACTGGATGTACCCTAAACATGCGTAGTACATATTTACAAGATGTATTTAGGAAATGAAACTATTTTTCCGGATTTAAATCGCGTATATTTGTTTTTTCAAACAAACCGACGTTTCGTGCCCTTTACAGCTCCCGAAACGTCGTCCTATTTGTAACAATCGCGAAAACCTCAGAACTCGAAGATGTATTTAGTAACATTTTTTTTTCAGTTTTCCAGCCCTGGGAAGTTGCAAGGCGTTCCAACATAAACGTATATTTGCTTACAGAGATAACCTGATGTACCCATTGACTTTTAATAGCAGTATAGTAGTAGAAAGAGTCTATTTAAACTCTTTGCGAAAGAGTTTATTTATTTATTGCACCATGAATAGTACATACAGCCTTATACAAACATGGACCCTGTTAGGGTGTTGCAATATACATTTTAAAAATGAATTTTATATTACCTTTACATCCATCTTATATCATCATAACAATTTAAAATGTCTATAATTGGTTTTCTAAAAATTACATAATTAAAATATATTCTCAAATTACATTCATGTCATATTAAAACTATACATAATATATGTTGCCGAGAGATTGAACATTTATACATCTTTATCTGATAAGAACTCTTCTAATGAGTAATAACTTTTTGAGATCAGTAGTGAGTTGAATTTACTTTTAAATGTTTCGTATTTGTCATTTACTTTTATTACTTCTGGTATTTTATTGTAAATGACTACAGCCCTGTGAAAAGGGCTATTTCTGCACAACATTAAATTATATGTAGGGATGGTTAAATTGTTTTTTCGGCGTTCGCTTTTAACTTGTTCAAATATTGAAATGTGGAGTTCGTCGTGGGAAGAACTGCCACCTTACCTATTTCTGCCGCCAAACAGTAATCTGAGCATTACTGAGTTCCGGTTTTGAAGGATAAGGGTGTAGATGTAATTACAGGCACATAGGACTTGACAACTTGTGTGACGGGCGCTGTGGGGGGCCACAGGGCTTGAGGGGTCAAGTCATTGTGATTTAAAGCACTGAGTGGCACTGCAACTGTTATAGATAGGCGTGTCGCTTACCACCAGGTGCACGACTTGTTTGTCCCGTTCTCTTGGTATCATAAAAAAAGAAAAAGTAAATTGAGAGATAAGTAATTTATGTTTTTCATAAAAAATTTGTGTTTAAAATTTCGTCTGCTTTAAATAAATAAATAACGCACACTTGTGTTGCGGGTGCCATAGACACACACACAGACAACCACAAATTACACCCAAACTCACGAGAGAAATAATTGTAGGCCATACAACTATTTCTCCCGGCCCGGGAATCGAACCTGGTACCTCTGCGTGGCAGTCTGGCATGGTAACCGTTCGGCCACGGAGCCAGTGCTTTACTAAACATGTGAATGAAAATATGTCCCTGAATTGAATTGGTTAATATATATAGGACACACTTCCTTGTGTTTCACGCCTGCTGAAATGGCTTAGAGTCGCAAAACTTTCACCTAAGGTGAACAGTTTGACCTTTTATCGATACAACATAAAAAAGTTTTCCTTAAAATATTCCACAAACGATCGACATCTTCAGCGTTCCTGTTGTGAAGTTGTTTCTGTATTTTATTTTCAAAGTTTCTATTTAGTTGAATTTGTATTTTGAGCTTCTATCTTCAAGTTACAATGTAAAAGAAGCTTTGGTCCGAATGTAACGGTTACCTCCCACGAGCTCGCATCCGTCAACCAAGGTAACACAGACGCGGTGCATGGATCAAAGCATAACGAAAAATGGGCGGAGCCGCTGCTCGGCAACGTTTTGTCATATAATGTAATTGATTAGTTATTGATATGAAAAGGGCGGTGTTGGTGCAGATATCTGTAAAATGACAGGCCATGAGAGGCCGCCCTAAAGCATATAGAAATGAAGAATTGTATAGAAAGGAAGAAACTTCTTAACATCTCATTCAATCTCCTATACTTTTGTACTGTTATCAGTTGCAGTGCCACTCAGAGCTTTAAATCGCAAAGACCTTAGGGGCACGTCACCAGCACCCTTACTCTTCCAAACCGGAACGCAGTAATGTTCACATTATTGCTTGGCGGCAGAAATAGGTAAGATGGCAATACTTCCATGGACAACGGCAGCATCAGATGAGCTACATAAGCGTGACCAGCCTTTGAAAGCCTCGCTGACATGCTTTTTGAAGAACCCCATGTCATAGCGCAATGGAAATACTTCAAGAGGAAGACCAATTCACATTTTGCAGGTTCGAAGAAGGACAAAGGAATGATGCCCGTGAGGTCTTACAATGCCAGACATCAATGATATGCTCTGTTCTTCAGCTCTATTATTTTGGCGGGGTAGTGGAAATATGACGGTAATACCACCAGTTCGAAAAGTTTCTCTGAGCACTCCTCATTTTAAAGACGGTGGAATACAACAAGGGACTCCAAATAACATTACAAGTATATTCATTTATGCATGGACATTTCCAGAATGATAAACTACCATTCCAGACGTGGCATTTTCTTAGATATAGTAGAACTCTATTCCATACAGACGATAAAAATAGGCAGAATCCTTCTCGCTGGAAACCTGAAAACTCTAAATAAAGTTACCATTTTCTTCTAAAAAAGTTTATTCAAAGCTTTCAAAAACAGTAAGATGGCATACATAGATTCCATTGGGAACACTGGCAAAGCGAAGCTACTTCGTGGTAAAAACTAAAAACATGCTTCCAAAATGATAGATTATCTTATTCACTTGATGGATTGGTGTTTTTACTTACACATTTGTAGGCTTAGCTCTGGATTGTACAGTCACTTTGGAAAATTACTGATCCTCTAGAGTTTTACTTATCTTAATTATAGAAAAGTATAGTAGTATGAGCATTATGAGTACCAGGGAAAAAGAATTCACTTTGGAGAAAGTTCATTTTCCAAATTAGTCCTACCGGGATCCAAACGGGATCTCCACATCCAATCAATGCAAACCGTAAAATAAAGACCGTTCTGCAAGTTAACAGTTCTACAAATATTTTGAAAATGTCATTCAAGAATCATATTTTTATGATTCTTAAAGAAACAATGGTGATGAATGATGAAGGCGAGCATTTTACCAACTAGTCGAGCACTGCTCATCGATCGAGATTATTATACAGGGTCAGGTGGAGTAAGGAGAACACCGGGAGAAGAACAATTTAAAGCTTTACACTATACTCTCTCAGTCTATAAAGCAGAC
Organism: Hyposmocoma kahamanoa; assembly: GCF_003589595.1. Taxonomy (NCBI): domain Eukaryota; kingdom Metazoa; phylum Arthropoda; class Insecta; order Lepidoptera; family Cosmopterigidae; genus Hyposmocoma; species Hyposmocoma kahamanoa. Next base: position 4,289,057 of record NW_020653731.1, read on the forward strand.
AAAGAAATTGACATGGCAACTGTGTCCAATTGCCGCTACCGGCGAATGTGTCGATTCCATATCAATTGTATGAAAATAGAATATTCCTTCCAGTTGCCGGTTGCTTGTAACCACACAAGACACATGTTTTTTGCGGTGCCTATAAGAGATACGACGATTGTTCTTCTTACCTCATATTTTCGAAGAAGAGTAACAAAAGCTTAATTTGTACGCTTTCGGAAAATACGTCGTTAGAGCATTTGCGTGCTACGTCCGAATCGTATCAATATTCGACCAAATTAAAAGACATCGTCAAGTATGAAGCTTCACTCGCAATATACGTTTTTTAATTTAGTCGAGTATTACTTATTTGAGAGTTATTTATTCGGACGGATGTCGGACGGAGAATAAGAGTAGACCCCCAGTTCCGAATCCGAGAAATGACGGCCCGAAATGTTACAAGGATAATTGTCTCTAGGTTTACAAGGCGACTAAGGAAAAAATTGTCAGAAGAAGACGGGCAGCAGCGTCTTCTACCCATCTTGACCAGAACTGCGATCGCCAACCCGCCTGCCAAGCGTGGCGATTATGGCACAACCCCCCCTATGATACACACACCAAAGAATTGGCCCCTAGTCCCCGGCAGTCCTTTAATCGTCGTGGAGATCGTTGGGGGAGGCCTATGCCCAGCAGTGGGCGTCGTATGGCTGAATGATGATGATTACAAGCGATATTCGCATTTTCTCGGATTCAGTAATGATTGTTAAAACATGTAAAGCTGATAAACAAATGCAAGTTCTCCTCTTCTCTGTTCTTCCAAGAGTTCGAAATATTTGACTCAAAATAAAGTACATAGTAAAAATAAAATATATAGTCCCTATTATCCCACTTGACTATACTATTAACCACAAATATTTTATTGGTATATATATGTTTACACTAAAAGTAAGGTCATAAATATCCCATAGGTAGTAAGGTTATAGCAAGGCGTTTACGATTGTGATCGTAAACAGGCTGGTGGCGACGTTTGCACTCTATTCTATTAGCCCAAATGTCCGGTGGTTAAATACTGGTCACTTATTGCCGATATCAATTAGCTTTAGGACGTAACCGGAGTTGGGGGATTATTAGGTTCAAAAAACCATGCGTGGAATAATACAAAAAAAATGGACACAATATAAATTAATGACACACGTATTCCCTTCACTTTCCATTCTCATGTTTTCAATCTTCGTTTTAATTATATATATTACACGTAAAGGAACTTGTGATTGATGACAAGTAATGATAACACAATAGTGTGTCTGAGAAATTCCTTGTGGCAGATGTAGGGTTGTCCGTTAGTGTAGAGTACACCAGGGGTTCCTGGGTTCATAATTACCGCAAAAACACCATTTCTGTGTTTGGGATTTAAAAGTAGGGAAAGCCAACGTCATCACACGAAGTCCAAACTTACCGTTCCCCCTTCGGGCCACTTGAATGTATCGAACACTCAATCATCACACATTCGCATGAAGTGATTCCATTTTTGATGCATACAAAGGAATGGTATAGAAAGCTGCAATTAATAGCAACGTTACACCATGCATTGCGTCGGCTTTGTTGCGACACCTGAGCGGTGACGCTGCGATCATAAATTAGAACTATATACCACATGGTGCGTTGACACGATGCGCGGCTACGAAACGCGTGCGCGTCAGACAAGGGATTAGGGGACGAAGCGGGGAGGGACAGCAGTGCGTAGTAAGTGGCGTTACGTTGCGATACGGCATTGCTAGTGTGACATTCAGTGCGTTGAAATCATAGCTTTACGACGACGATGTAACGCAACGGCAACAGAAGTGCCCTTGTGGCATCGCTCTCAAGGTTAAAGTGAATAGGCATTAATAGACAATCGCGTAACTTAGTTGACCTCGTCATAGCTTAGCATCAGACAAGATTATGGCCGAAATTTCGTCTGTTTTTAGGATCTTTTGTTCGATAACCGAATACGTATTTTCGATGTTAAATATTCTTGGTAGCAAGACAAATATCAACAGGCAACAACAACTTGCCTTCTGGACCGACTGACTGTTTGCCAGTTTAAAAATCTTAAAAAAAATTGTGGACATTTATATACCACGATTAACTTAATCACCCTGCAAGATCACGCCACTTATTCATCTCAACACACCATTCTTTACTCTAAATAAAATTGATTAAACGTTTAGTGTGTTGAATTAGAATTATTTGGAAAAAACTTTAGTTTATACAATACAGTTCCATGTATCTTTTTTTATAATACCAAGTGACGGGACGATCAAGTCGTGCGCCTGGTGGTAAGTGACACGCCTATCCATAACGGTTGCAGTGCCATTCAGAGCTTTAAATCGCAAAGATCTTTTGGGCACTGCCACTGCGACCGTCACCCAAGACATAAGCCGACAAAACCCATGTGCCTGTGTTTACAAGGGTAACGGTGCAATTTCACCAGCACCCTTACCCTTCTAAACCGGAAAGCAGTAATGCTCACATTACTGCTTGGTGGCAGAAATAGGTAAGGTGGGTAACTTCCCTGGGCGAATCCTTTCACAAGGAGCTCTTCTGCTACTAAATCTAATCTGTAATTGTATCAGTGTAAAGTGAATTTTAAAAAAAGGATTGTAATAATTTAGTTTGGACTCTTTACAGGTCCCAAGTCAGTCAAAGTGACCATGAGACATGTAAAGGGCCCGAAATGTTCGTTTGTTTGAAAAAACAAATATACGCGATTTAAATCCGGAAAAATAGTTTCATTTCCATGTGTAACAATAATTGTTTATTTCTGCCACAAAAAAAAACTAAGTATAAACTAATAGAATTTTGTTAAAATATAACATTTGTAAGTCACGAGTATACTGAAATTCCCAACAAATAAATATTAACCTACCAAAGCTAATCTCTAACAAAGAAAATAATGCAAAACGTCCAACTGTGTTTTAATTTCGTCAGAAACCCGTATATATACTGTCCAATAATGGCGTATATATACGAGTAAAGAGAGGAATTTCAATCGGACCATCTTCGCTGCAACTCAAAGGAAACAAAGCACAAAAAAGAATAAAATAAGAGGACTTCATAGTAGATGAAAATACAATTTCCATTTAACGAAACGTCTTTCAGGTTATCAGGCAAATTGCATCGAAATTTTCATCAGCTTTAAAAATTCAAGCCAGATTATGAAAATTATTTTTTCGTAACCCCCTATTGGGGGCCCCCAATAATTGCCAAAAAAAAACAATCCACGCTACCGTGAGCTCTCGATCCAATAACAATAAAAACGGCCGTAAACCAAGTATTATTTATAGCCCATTCACTTCCTATCGCCAAACTTGCTTTGCTCGTAACTCTTAGCTTATGAAGTAGTGATATGGACACTAATGTACGTATAGGTTAGAAAGAAAATTAAGTATAGCACCTATTTGTATAATATATATAAAATCTAAGCCCTTTACCAAGTTTGCGCTCTATTATTATTATATATGTCAAGTACTTGTTGAATACAGTAGTTTTCTTGTAAAATTGCGAGGTAAGTTTGTGTGTTTTTTTTTGTATCCTGAAAATGTTTAGGAATCGTCTTTTTACACCGTATTGTAATCAGTGTATATCCTCAATTGTACTATATATTTTTTCCAAAGTAATTGCATCAACACTTTCACCTTTATGCGCAATCAACCACAGCCATTTGAGGGCTAAAGTAGAATATCAGCGAAGAAAATGCGCTTCATAGTTCTTTCGTACTTGAATCATAGAAATATTTCAACATATTTCGTACAATATTATTATTTTGTATTTTGTTTTATTTTATAGTATTGATTGTCATATAAATTTATTTTGTTTTCTTTTCTACAGTTATGTTCTTTAACCCATATATGCCCAGAACTATTTTTGGTCTCCGATTTCTTTCATTTTTGGATATGTGAGTACCTGAAGGGTTCTTATGATGAATCCAAAAGAATATATGAGGTGGGTGGTGGGGGGATCCTTTTTTTTTAATGGGTCGATAACGACCCCTGGGTCAAATATATAGTCAAGTATTATATAGCTCATGTCATTGTCTTTGTTACCTGGATCTAATATGTTAATGCCGAATAAAATGCTATTATTGTAAATCAACTTTTTATTTACTAACAAAACTTAAGAGTGAAAGAGAGAGAAACATTTTGCATGCAAATTGACGCCACATTTAGTACACGCTGTAACTGTTTTATTTTTACAGAAAGCACATCGAAGTCTCTTCACAGCCTTTTCGATCATGTGCTCCGAATTGTGTTTCCGCACCGAATAAGGTACAGTGGTTTGTATCTTTCGTGTGGGTCCGGGTTGAAGCTTTTCATTTCCATAGTTCTGCAGCCATACGCGGGTAATGCTCCTTCGAAACTCAAGAGTGTCGATGTCACTCCGGTACTGGCGAGCTAGAAGTGTGGCATTATTTACCGCGACGTCAATAAGCCAAAAAATAATAGGTGTATACCACTTCTTGCCTCTCATTGCAATCCTATAGACGCCCACGTTGGCGTCCAGTCGATCCACACCTCCCATATATTGATTGTATTGAGAAATCAGGTATGGTTGCGGAATATCGATTCTTGATTTTAGGGCAGCTGAGTACCTTTTCGCCTTTTGTATGGGATGTACCCCATGTTCACTAGACAATAGTGTTACAACACTATTATCGTGCCACCTAACAGCGCATATCCCGTTTGTTTCATCCAATTGGTAATCGTAGTACCCTCTTTCTTCTTTTTGGCATTTTTTCATGTCCTTTAGTGGGCAGTTTTCAATTCGGTTATTCCGCACCGTCCCTGTTAAGAACACGTTTTTTTCTTTGAGCTCGCTAACCAATGGCAGTCCAGTAAAAAAATTGTCGCAGTAGACAGAGAAAACTGTGTCGGGATACTCCTCTTGTACTTTAGTTATTAGTTTCTTGATAACATAACGTCCCAGTCCTGTATCGACACGCTCTGAGCGCCCTTGGTAAGGATCAGCAATCAGACAGTAACCCAATCTCGTCGCAGCAATCCACATTTTGAACCCAAACCTTATTGGTTTCCCTCTGATATGTTGTTTACAACCATGTCTACCGTAATACGGAACCATGGATTCATCAATACTTATTTCTTTTTCAATAGGAGCATACTGTAGAAATTTAGCATTTAGCATATCAATAAGCGGGCGTACTTTTGCCATCTTGTCATTTTCAGATAGTTCTGAGTTATTGGCTACATGGAAATAACGCATTATTTCTTCGAATCGATTTCGACGCATACTGTTTGCGACAAGAATATTGTGAGTATCTTTATTACTCTCCCAGTACATGCGGCGTCGCGGCAACGGAGCATAACCGGACAAAATAAGAATACCAATAAAGCAGTACATTTCTCTGTCAGATAAAGAAAATTTTGTATTTCCTGATTGAACAGCATATATTACTGTTTGTCTGACTAAATATACAATAACGTCTCGATTGAAAAACATTTCAAAAAACGTGACTGGGTCAGTATTTTCGCATAAAATTGTTACAGACCTAGGTAGCGGTATGTTCCACTCACGATTGAGCGGGGGAAGATCTTTTTTCACCCAGGTGCGCCCACCCGCTTGGTGTTCAGTATTCGTTTCTCGCCACCTGCCACGCCCTCGTTTGCGGTTGCTACCGCGGGACCTTCCACGGGCTCTTGTACGGGCTGTTTCTCGAACCGTTCCTCGAGCCGTTCCTTGGGCCATTCCACGGGACGTTTCACAGGCCATTCTACGGGCCCTTCCACCCGCTTTTACCACCAGAGACGATGGTGCGATATCTTCTAGTTCCTCATCCTCGCTGGAAGTGGTATCCTCAGCTAAAGGACGTCTCAAAATAATACTTGCAGGTGCGAGTAGCTGTCGACGAGATAAGTGATGAAAATATACATCTTCTTCATCGCCAGAATCACCGTCAGATACCCTACCACTACCTGGCGGCTCAATAAAAATATCAACACCTCGTGTCTCATCATCGGAGTCTAAATTTTCTAGCTCGTCTATTATCTCATTCGTCGTAAGCAATTTTCGAGACCTAAAAATAAAAAACAGCAATTAAATATATATCTTCCCACAGGGTCGTTAACGACCCATAAAAGTTGTGACAACGATCTAAGTCTTAAAAAATATCTATTTTCATAAGTTTTCAATATTATAAGATAGGTAAACTATCCCATTTTGTAATAAAAACAACATAACACGTACATTTTTAAATAAAAAAAATATACTTACATTTTTCTCAGCAAGAACACACTTTTTTAGCACCACTAAACGAGTTATGTCTTGAACTTACCCCACAGATTACAAAATTGACTATTGAACTAAATTACCTATTTGTTTTGGAAGATAATACATTTATTATTCGATAGATGGCTCTAGGTGGTGCAAAAAAAGCGTTTTCGTGAACATACTCACGCGTTTTTTAAAACCTGTTTTACAGGACAAAATCGACCCAATGGGCATATATGGGTTAATGGATTGTAAGTTAGAAATCATTTCATAGTAGTTTATGTGTGGCTTTAAAATACAATTGAGGTTTCCAGGCGAGTTTCATAAATACATCTCACGAGTGTTTTAATGCCCAATTATGTACAATTACATACACTGCTTTTCTACACACATATTATAAGCTCTATATGATGTGTTCAGGAACCGCACGTTACGACTGGTGAAATAGCGGCAAATAAAAACTTTTCTCACGCATATCACACAACCATAGTTTTTATTTTTAATTCATAGACAAACTAGAATCGGCCCCAACAATTATATCGTTCTTTTCGACATCAGGCAACGTGTGAAATTGTCAAAATTGTTTGCTACTGACATTTCATTTCAAATAAAACTTCATCTCCATAACCGTTCGGCCACGGAGGCAGTGAAAGCTAATCTGCGAATAACAATTTAATGTACAAATCGACTAGATTGGTACTTTAATTAAAAACAAATATTTCAATAGACTTTTTTTATGATTCCAAGTATCGTGTGCTAGGTGGTAAGCGACAGGCCTATTAATCGCAAAGATCTGAGGGGTAATGCCACTGTGCTCGTCGCCCTGAGATATAAGACATTAATTACTGCTTTGCGGCAGAAATAGGAAAGGTGAAGACATAAGTTGACAAGTCCCACATGCCTATAATTTCACCTGCACTTATTACTGCTTCACAGCAGAAACTGATAAGGTGGCATTACTTCTCTGGACGAACTCTTTCACAAAGAATAGACAATTGCCCCAGACAGGTATGTTACTGTTGGACCGTAAAATACTTACGTTAGTACTGACTTTTAACAGTGATGTTCGTATTGCGCGAAGAAAACAATTTGTCTCCAAATTTCATCGGGAGGGCCCAAATCTAAGTAACATTTATGCGAATACAAAAACTTTTCAGGTAGAAAACAGCCCTTACAATGTCAACCGCAAAAAAGGTTAACCAAATCTTGGAAACTACTAAAAGTGTAATAGCCACCAGTAAAACTTGTGTCCCTTCTGATTTATGAAAAAAAGAGAAAAAAAAAGAAATTTACGACCCTTGGTCAGCAGCGCTTGTTATCTGTATTAGATACTTTATTGGATTGAGTATGGATATCGTAAAGGATTTATGGGTGTAATATTTCCTTGTCTTGAAGTGTGAACTTGGCTTTATTTTTGTGTAGGAAATATTGGGGAGCAACATATATCAATTGTAAAAAATTATGACTGTCCATACAAATCCGTCCTTATTGTGATACATAAATGCATGGAAAACGATTTTTTGTAATTTTTACTATATATTGTTCATTTATTAATCGACTTCGAAAAAAAGGAGGAGGTTATACGTTCGGCTGTCTGAATGTTTTCGATGTAGACCGATTTTGAATTTTTTTTGTTTGAAAGGGTACACTTTCGTGGTGGTCCCATTGTCACTAGGTCAGAATGTGATAAGGGGATCCATGAAAATCGAAGAAAATCCTCATATTTTATAGCATACCGATTTCTCTTATCAATTGTGGACCGATTTTGAAAATTCTGGTTCCTGATGCCGACGATGCTGTTCCGGGTTCGTTTCGGCTATCACAAATTAAAAAAATATTTTCCGCAAATAAAAGTCGACTTTTCACTTGACACAATACATTTAATCAACAAATAACCGTCACCATGACAACCAGAAAAAAGTATAAAATGTACAAACGAGTCCGTAACAGTCCCATTGTCACCAGGAATTTAGAATCTATAGTGGAACCCATGGAAATCGAAAAAAGCCGATAAGCAAACTTTCGAGGTCGGCTTTATTTTCAATGAAAAAGTTATCCATTATACTTTTATGTTCCACAACATAGTTGGACCATTTCAGTACTCAGGAAATGTACCCTGATTCATTGTTTTTTTTTTGCAATGGCAAGCAAGGTAGTATTCAAGGGACGAGGAGAAGGGTTGCTTGTCATAGAAAGGGATCATCGTCAAAGTCTTATAGCTTTTATTTATTTCCTTAACAATAGCATTAACCCATAACACAAGAGGACTGTTAAGGTAGGCGTCCACAGATCCGCAGCCTGTCGGTAATGCCGACGCAGTTGGTCGGAAAGGCAACTTTTCCGATGCCTGCCGACGACGTCATACGGATTGCGTATTAGTGGACGCAACCCGTGCGCGCACCGACGCGCCGTACCGGCCGTCATTTACTATTTGTTAAGAAGAGTAGTAAATTTAGCATGAGACATTCGGAAACACTGGAAGAATTCGTCGTTTAGCAAATCAGGGAATAGCGTATGATATTCTCCATGTTGCGATCTCTTCTTAAGTATGTCATGTATCCAGATATCATGTTTCCATTTTTCTCTTCTTTCTTCTTTTGCCAACTAACAAACCACCACGAGAAATTGTGAGTGTAACACACAAGTTACACTCGTTCGCTCGCTACAAAAAGTGGCGTTGGCAATCCGATAGCTAGTAGTTGCGTAGACAATCCGATTGCTGCGGATCTGTGGACGCCTACCTTTAATCTCCATATTATAGATCATAACTCTGAAAAGGGTCAAAATTCCGTCTTGGATCTAGATGGCGCTGATTAATAACCTGGAAGGGGTTTATATTATGTAAATGGCCGTGGATATCCATTAATTCCTCTTTCATGCGAAATATAAGAAGTCTGTTTTTTTCCGTAGTGTTATTGAAACATCATGATCATATGATCATGAGCTAAAATTGTTTTCTAAACTTTGACAAATATGCGTGACAATAGATGGCATTGTGTGTTACAGACTAATTTATAAATTAACACTTCCTAATATATGTAGATGGTGCTAATCCTAAACAAAATAAAAGCGTAGCCGGCACTATACATGAAAACCTGTGCAACAAGCGCCATCTAGTTGATTTATTTGTTACCACTACAAATTAGACTAGCTTTGATAAATTGCAGCTTGTCAATGTAAAACAAATTAGTTACAAAAATGGATATTGTGTGCTCGGCGACTATGCTTGTAGTGCGGTTGCTGTGACACTCATTGTTTTAAATAGCAAAGATCTGAGGGGCACTGCTTCTGCGCCCGTCGCCCTGAGACATAAATTGACAAATCTCATGTACCTATAATTTCACCAGCACCCTTTAAAACCGAAACACAGTAATGATCACATTACTACTACTACAGGCGGAAATAGGTAAGGTGGCGCAGTACGTTCTGGGCATTGACTTACAATTATATCGACGTCGAGTCCGCGCTAAAAAGTGTCCGAACTTATAGTGCGTTAAAATCGTATACAGAGCGTCATTCACGCTTTAGTCTTCGTTTGTTCGACTGACAGCGAAGCAAGCTAAATTAGACAGTACTGCGATGACATTACTATTTAAATTCAACGTTTTAGCCTTTTCATATTCCTTTACATGTCACTACGTTTGAATAGGTTGACTTGGGACATTTTTTTCGTGGTTTTTGTATTAGACCCGTCGTCCATTTATTTGTAAGTCAATGGTTCTGGGTGAACTCTTTTACATGGAGCTCTACTGTTACTAAATTTCCATTTTCCTTTTTGTTATTAAGCATATTTAGTACTGTATTTCCTTTTTTTATTTACCAAGTAAATATTTGTATAAATACAATAAAAAACTTTCATTCAAGTAGACAAGTCTTAAATATTTCATTTTAACATTTTCTGCTTTAGGGTTCTATCTCGAGCACTTCAAATAAACATTTTCTAGTGTACGACTACGTACTACAACGAGGTTGTACACTATTATTTATTCGTGCGGCAGATTCCCTCGAGAAGAATGGATAAGGAACTTTAGGTGTTGCGCTTCCTAAGGAAACTGGGTCGCAAAAATAGAAGGTTATCTACTTAGAAAAAACCGCGATAACTCCCAAAGTTAGAGAGATAGATCGCTCGTATAAATATTATGTTAATGGTCGTTTTTATACAGATTCCTCGCTGGGCCAACAACCACCGACAGTCACATGTTGGTCCCGCTCATTCTATATTAATATCTAGACCAATTACAAAATTATTATATTCCTCTATGCGATGACCCACGCACCACTACGGACGCGTCTATCTTTTGTTTTATGATACGGCACGAACAAGTCGTACGCCTGGTGGTAAGCGACACGCCTTTTCCATAACAATTGCAGTGCTAGTCAGACCTTTAAATCGCAAAGATCTTAGCGACACTGCCTCTGCGCCCGTCACCCTTTTTTTTTTTTTTTTTTGCGCCCGTCACCCTGAGACATGAGTTGGTAAGTCCCATTTGCCTATAATTTCACCACCTAATTACCTAACCACAGACGAGCCTCTTCCCTTGTCAAAAGTAAAATGTATAGTCGGACGGACTATACTTGTCTTATAGATCCCAATAGCGCCCTTTTTTTTTGGTGGAAAATCCGTCATGGATGCCACAGGTGGTAATGTGAGTCTCTTACTCTATAAAACCCCCTGGTATTCCCACACCCCGTATGGGACGGGGCTGTGGCCACGTGGTTTACAATCCACCGCGGACTCACCTCTGGGGGGATCACCCTCTCCATCGTAAGTGGCATGTCGTGAATACTTGGCACACCAACCAACCCATGCACCCTTCCAAGTCAAGGTCCGTGCCCACTCGGGCGCACTCAGGCCCAGTATTTAGTTTTTTAGTTTAGTTTTGGTTTCATTCATGCAGTGGTGCAGTCAAGGCCATCAGTGGCCAACTGCAAAGAGTCCTTCAGAAACAAAAATCTTGTCTTATTACTATGCTTTTAATACGAAAGATTACTTCCTAAACAACACCTTTTTTATTTATATATGACAGGCAGACGACTCCACCTGACGTTAAATTCAAAGCGGAATCCAAACGTGAAGTAATGTAGTGCAGTGTTGATACAATCACTGCCCTAGCCATCTCCACCCTGCATGCCTACAAGATGCCTCTTCACGCCTCGTTTGAAGGACCCCATATCATGAGAGGAAGGGAAAATATGCGTTGACTGGCAGTTCGACAGAGAAAGGTGCCACCAAACCTTTTAGTTCGCGATAGAACACGGCAAGTTGTAAAACGGTGACTACACATGCCTTTACGTGTTCCTTTGTTTACCCGTGTATTATGTAACCTGTTTTGCGTCATTTATTATTCTTAATGATATAAAAATTTACTATGTATATTTATTTCGTGTAATTTATTAATTATAAATCATAATATTCCTTATATGTATTTATTAATCGATTCCAGTCTTGGTCACTTTTGTTTTCCCTTCTGGTTTTCCTTCCGTCCGTAGGAAGAGTTAGGAAAACTGTTACTTATGTAAGTACAAACTCCAATGCCATAATAAAAAAAAATAAGCACAAAACCGATCCTTTTCACGAAGCAGAAAAATTAAAACTATTATATTAAATTTTTATTGAATTGATATTCAATTAGTTTTTGAAATACAGTTTAAAATTAAAACAATTTAAAATACAGCGAATAGCGACATCTCTCGCCAGGATTGGTAATTTTAAAAATAATTGAATATCAATTCAATAAAAATTGAAAATACAGCAAATAGCGATATCTCTCGCCAGGACTGGTGACTGTAAAGGTACTAACTGGGTGATAAATCTTTCATAGACTTTCATAGATTTCTCATAGATGGCGCTACGATTAAAAAGTCGTTGAAAAAACCAAATACAAAGACATGACGCAAGCACATAGAAAAATTCGTGAAGTCCGCTGGTTCGTTCCGTGGCTTAGTTGGTATAGCGTCTGGCACGGTAAGCTAGAAGACGTCAGTTCGAATCCGGCCGTATCGAAGGATTTTTTTCTGAGTGTTCGATCTTTGTATTAATAATTATAAAAAAAATATTTGAAAATTATATTAATATTTATGACAGCGCTGTGATATGAATATTGTCATTAAAATTAAACTAAAAATAAATGTTATACTACCTTCGAATGGGTTAATTTGGTAGTCTGTTTGTTTTTTAATTATCAAGTGATGGGATGAACAAGACATGAACTTGGTGGTAAGCGCCAAGCCTATCCATAACAGTTGCAGTGTTCATCAAAGCTTTAAATCGTAGAGATCTTGAGAACACTGCCATTGCGCTCGTCACCCTGACACATAAAGCTGAAACATGCTATAATTTCACCAGCATCTTTTTACCCTTCAAAAGCGGACCGCAGTAATGCTCACATGATTGCTTGGCAGCAAAAATACTTAAGCCAATATTTTCCAGAGCGAATTTTTTCACAAGCTCTACTGGTGCTATATTATATATGACGTGATATAAAACATCAACATAACGATACAGGCTATTTTATGTGACACTTACGATCCTAGTAACTTTTGCACTAAATTTCAAGTCAAATGTGAATTTTTATGATCAGTTTTATTGACTTTATCCCACTTTAAGATTGCCGTATCTAATAAAATTGGCGTCTTTTGAATTGCCTTTGATTTCCATTCTTTTGTGTAATTTTCATTCACGCAGTATTGGCAATATCGGTAGCCTTTAGAGTCGCAATCCTTGGCCCATGGGGTCCCAGTGCTTTTTATCTGCACAAAATTGTATCCAAAAAATTAATAGACTGTCTTGAAACCCAAGGGCTTCCTTGTCCAACGCATTATCATAGCAATACAAAGGGGTAACGCTGCCAGCATCTTGGGACCCAATTTTATTCATATAATTTAAAAATCCTAGTTTTACTTCCTAGTATTTAAGCTTTTATTGTATTTTTTACCTTACGTGTATATTATCAAAATAAAAAGTTCCAATATCGATAGCTTAACCACTCCAAGTTACAACAAAGTTTTGTGTTCGATTCTCGGTTAAATGCGCTGAGACTTCATAGAAGTTCTCCAATTCAATTTAAACGATGCGTTATTACGAATTATATTATTGAATTATTACCAATAACGCTTTATTTATATTTAAAGAGGAGACACAGAAATCACTTGTAGGAAAAATACGTGTACCGCTATTTTCCATTTCGATACCTGAATAACAGTATTATACTTAATTATACCTAAGAGTTGGGTTACACGGCGACTTAACAGTGAGGCATACGTGATGAAAACGCGATGACGCGCGCGACTGCATCGATACAAACGCGCGATTGCATCGCTACACTTGGGTTTTATAGATTTTTGTAGCGATGCTATCGCGCGTTTCACGAACGCGCGTTTGCATCGCTGCTAGAAGTCGCCGTGTGTAACCACTCTAATAGTATTATATGCCTTATTTCGCTAAAACAAATACATTTCAATTCTTGGAATTTTCGGGAACCGGTAGCGCTGAGTTTGTTACAAAATCGATGTTTGAGACGTTACCCATGTAAACTATACGTGTATTGTCAGGAACCGATACAACTAACATTGTTGTACTTGTTCATTGCCAGCCGTTGAGAGCACCTTTTATTTGCTTTTTAACCGACGTTCGGCTGTATGTATGTGTGTTTTCAGATATCTCCATCAATTATGGACCGATTTTGAAAATTATTTTTTGTTTGAATGGGTGCACTCTCGTGGTAATCCTATTATCATCAAGTAAGAATCTGACGAAGGATCCCATGAAATGATGGAAATCGAAGGAAATCCACAAATTTCATAGGCATGTCCGTGCATTCACCAATTTCTCTCTCCATTGTGCACCGATTTAGAAAATTCTTTTTTTCTTTGAAAGAGTATACTCTCAAGGTGGTCTCTGATGCTGTTTCTGGTTCGTTTCGGCTATCACAAATTACTAATTGTTTTCCGCAAATAAAAATCGACTTTTCACTTGACACGATACATGTAATCAACAATCAGTCACTATGGCAACTAAAACAGAAAATACAGAATGTACAAAGAAGTTCGTAACAGTTCACGGAAATCGAAAAAAGCCGGTAAGCAAACTTTTGAGGTCGGTTTATTTTTTCATTGAAAAAGTTACAATTATTGAAGAATCCTATGTTATAACACATTGGAAGCACTTCAGAAGAGAACCTATTCCACATCTGTCCACGCCCGTGTGATCCTACTATATCAGGCAGCAATGATCCGTATCCTTTATTTTCATGGGAATAGGCCCTACTCTTTTGGTGGAACGTCGGATGGTAGAAACTTGACGGCGGCACCAGTTCTAAAAGTTCCTCAGAGTACCCCTCATAGACCATCAAACAGATCTCTCCGTAGACTAAGCTTCATAGAATTGCAGGAGCACAGTTAAGAGTGCTAAAAACCATACTTTACGAGACAACTCACAACAGGTAATACAATTTCATTATATAATAAAAACAAATCAGCATAAACATAAAACGTGCTCTATATTGATTAAACTCGCAAGTTGATGACAAAAATTATGAAGATAAAAAACTTGAGAAGAAAATTATGAAAACGGTACAATCTTATTTAACGTTGGCCAAACACCTTTATGTGCGGGTATCCTGTCTGGAACGCAATCAAAACCACAATTTATTTTTAAATTTAAACTCCAACACTGGGCTGTATTTGGGGTAAAAACAAAAGAAATAAAATAATAATTACATTTTTATTGAATTGATATTCAATTATTTTTTGTGAAATTACTCCACTAGTTTGTTATAATTATTAATACAAAGATCGAACACTCAGAAAAAATTCCTTCGATCCGGTCGGATTTGAACCGACGTCTTCTTGCATACGTGCCAGACGCTATACCAACTAAGCCACGGAACGAACCAATGGACCTCACGAATTTTTCTATGTGCTTGCGTCGTGTCTTTGTATTTGGTTTTTCAACGACTTTTTAGTCGTAGCGACATCTATGAGAAATCTATGAAAGATTTATCACCCAGTTAGTACCTTTACAGCTACCAGTCCTGGCGAGAGATGTCGCTATTCATTGTATTAATTAATTAAGTTCGTTCCGTGGCTTAGTTGGTATAGCGTCTGGCACGGTATGCAAGAAGACGTCGGTTCGAATCCGACCGGATTGAAGGAATTTTTTCTGAGTGTTCGATCTTTGCATTAATAATTATAACAAATAAAATAATACTAACATTTACAATTGATTACTGTAACCATAAATGTCGAATTTACTCGTATATCAAATTTACTTAAACGTCAAGTAATACAATTAAAATGGTAAGTACCTCCATCGGAACCGATATTTTAGCAACGTTAATGATACCGGCTTCTGAAAATACATTTATACCAGTAGCATATCAAGCACGATTAGTGATATCGGTTCCTGAAAACACCGTTGAACCTTGTGTTTTATTAATACCGGAATCCCGGAAGTTTAAAAATAAACGGCGAAAAATCAGAACAAAATATTTATAGGAAATGAAACTATTTTTCCGGATTTAAATCGCGTATATTTGTTTTTTCAAACAAACCGACGTTTCGGGCCCTTTACAGGTCCCATGGTCACGGTTGATGGGACCTGTAAAGGACTGGAAACGTCGGTTTATTTCAAAAAACAAACATACGCGATTTAAATCCGGAAAAATAGTTTCATTTCCTATGTGTAACAATCGCGAAAACCTAAGAACTCGACAAAATATTTATATTTTCACTTACAATTTTAAAACTTCTCTTCAAAATTTAGTAAAGAAATTGCTAGTTACGGACCAAAAGTATACAACAAAATAATTCTTACATTTTAGATATTATCATCTATGTGTATTATTTTTTTGAAGTTTAGGTAGATATTAAATTTTTATTTGATTAATATTCAAAATTGTTTTGTGAAATTACTCCACTAGTTTGTAATAATTATTGATACAAACATCGAAGACTTAAAAAAATTCCTTCAATCCGACCGGATTCGAACCGACGTCTTTTAGCAAACCGTGCTAGACTATGCGGCGAAGATCAATCCGGCCGGATCGTAGGATTTTTTCTAAGTCTTCGATCTTTAGGTGGATATGTTTGCTACTTCAATCTATGATTATAATGGAAAACGAAAACTTACAACGGCTTACCTACGTTATAGATGGTTATGCCTAATATCACCTTATTGGAGTGATAAAGTCACGCTGCAAATACAGCGATAGTTTGACAATAGAACCATTCAATTTTTCCCCTTCAATCTTAACACTAAGTACTCAAAATCACCAATAAATTGGCTAAATAATAAGCATCTATGTTCCACTTAGGCAATAGTTTCGCATGAATTAGCAACCTGAAGCATAGTTAGCACGAATTAACGTAACTTGGAATTTTCATAGAATAAAATTATTAGTATAATTCCTTTCAGAATTTCACGTCCTATTTTATGATGTTAATAATTAATTTTTGTAACTTACTAATTAACTTAATTAACTTACGTTGAATAAAATGAAATGGCTATTCTTAAAAGCCGTCTTCAAGAAGTTACAAATTCAAGGGCAATATATACGCTTCAATGATAAGATTCCATTTGATATTCAAAATAATTATATAACGAAACTTAAAACTATAGTGAAATAAAAA
>NW_020653731.1:4305938-4398896 GCF_003589595.1 Hyposmocoma kahamanoa
CAAATATATATTTACAAAGAGCAACCTCCTAGAGTTCCTTAATCATTCTTCTCATGGAATCTACTGAATGAATGATAGTAGAGTTTAATCAATGTGACAAATGCAAAGTGTTGTTTGTCTACGAAACAAAGATATTTAGAGTTTGAGTTGACGTCCATGTATACATGTCCACGCTTATCCGCACATATTTACTTTTGTACTAGTTTTATAAAGATTTTGACTCTAATATTTTGAATTCTATATGATTGTACACTAATCTACAATCAAGTTACGTGGCACCAGACCTGGTTCCAGACCTGTTGAAGGCGGAAGCGATAACTCTGTGGGGTCGGCGTCATTTTTTCAGGGATCTTTAGAACGAGGACAAGACCCGTGCCTTAGAATTAATGAGGCGATTTGTCTGCACCCCGAATGACGGTGACATTGCTAACTCGACTATTTTTTTTTTAAATAGTACACCTGTTTGGAAAGATAAACCTCAGCTTACGACCGCTGAGGGCAAGGTGGGACATATTAGATTTCTATTATCTCTATGCTGCTGACTTTTTAATACCAGATTTCTACTTATATCTAAATAAATGTCATATGCATGTCTGCCACCCGTTAACTAAAAACAGACAAGTAATCAAATATCAATTTTAAACGGCGTAGGATAGAGCTTTAGAATCTGTATCGATCTGTCTTGGAACTGTGTTCGTGTCATTTATAGTTTACGAAACAGAAATAATAAGAAAATTGTTAAACAATACATATTTTGCAATATTTAGCTGGAAAAAAGCTCAAAAACAAAAATCTATAATATAATACATAGAGAATAATATATATATATAATCAAATACATAGAGAAATTCATAAGGTCTGCTGACTCGTTCCGTATCTCAGTTGGGAGAGCGATAGCCTCGGTTTGGCGAGGTCGCTGGTTCGAAACCTGCCGACTCGAAGGAAATTTTCGTTTTTCATTATTATTTAATTACAATTCTGTAACGTAGTTCAGTAGCATTGTTCGGCATGAAAATTGTTAATGTTAACTGTTAGAAATATAGGAAACTGACATTACATGCCAAAAGTTTGAATTAGTGTCATCATTTCAGTGTCTAGAAGTAACACATTGTGCTTGAAGCTTGAACAGCGTATTGTTTAATTGATTGTCGTGACACGTTGCTATTGATGAATTCACATTTTGCTCGACATATCTAGCAATATCAGAATCTGGGAAAATTCCACGAGACATCAGCGGTGACACGCATCACGCTTTAGTTCATAACGAGGTAGCGAAGACTATCCTGTTAACATCGAAACATTACAGTCACCCTACTCATAGTCCTAAATTGAAAGGAATTCAATTTATTGGAATGCCCAGGCCACGGGTAATGGTCTAAAGGAATGTTTACTCGGCTTTTATAGGCTGGCAAGTAAATTTGCTTGATCGGTTCTTTTCTTGCCGATAATGGTGTCTGTTTTAAGACGGACGCAATTTTCAATGAGCTTTACGGTTATAGGATTAAGTTTCATATTGTTTTTTTATGAGTACTTGAGTTTGTATTTATTTATTTGTATAAGAGAGAATTGTTTTTTTTATTATCATACTTTACTTAAGTAGTTACTCACTTGAACATTTTGTTTCGGGCAGATTTATGTGGCTCGTAGCCACAGGGAAGATGTTTATTTTTTACCGACTTGAAAAAAGGACGAGGTCCTCAATTCCATTTTTTTTTTCTGTGTGAATTTTACGCGATTACTCCGGCATTTGTGATCCGATTTTGATAATTCTTTTTTACTGAAAAGAGGGTAGCTCAGTATTCGTCCCGTTTCAATTTGAGGAAAATATTTCACCTCTTAGGGTGGCAAACTAGGGGATGAATCCGGCTTCGCGCACTTTCCTGTAACCGATTTCAATAAAACTTGGCAAATAGATGTAATTCCATGAACTTTTTAGGTTTTTTTTTTTTCGAAACAATAGAAAGGAGTAAGTTATTAAAAAAACGTTTGGAATGCAAAACAGTGCAAAATATTTTAGTTTCAAGATGGTATACTACTATTCTTGTCACGATAGTGGACGATATTTGTATTTGAATTGGAAATAGGCAAAAGATGTAACATGACTCTCCAGCCACCCTATATTAGGTCTATAGATAGTTTAGTTTACAGAATACCAGCTCAACATCTATGATTAAAGAAAATCCACAAGTAGCAATACAACTCCTTGTGAAATAGTTTGTCCAGAGAAGTACTGCCACTTTACTCATGTCTGCCGCCAACAGCAATGCAAGCATTACTGCGTTTCGGTTTAAAGGGTGCTAGTGAAATTACAGACACATACATGGGACTTATCAACTGATTATATACCCAGAAACGGGTCAGGGGCGCAGTGGCAGTGCATCTTTGTGATTGTCTTGTACGTCCCGCAACATTGGTATCTTAAAAAAGTCAAAAGAGATTGTTTTCCAGCTGCCCCTCGTGTATATAGAGCTATAGTAAAGTTTATAGAATACCAGCTCAGCTTACACGCGCCCGCTGCTGGACATAAGCCTCCCCTTGAACATGCTAACTCTTCCGGCTCCGTGCTGCCCTCACTAGGCTGCAATCAGCTCAGTATTTGTGATTAAAGAATATCCACAAATCAATAATATATGTAGTTAGAAAGAAAGAAAGAAAGAAAAAAACACTTATTCGGTTATTACAAATAAAATATACCAATAATCAAAATTAAACTAAAAACAAAATACAAAACAATGTCCAGAAAGGCTAGCCAGCTCAGCTTAATGATGAGCAGAGCCACAGCACTGATTTTCAGCTGGAGCCATAAAACTACAAAATAGAATTAAAACAAGAATAAAATTATAGTAATAATATATGTAGTGGGCCTTTAAAACAATATAAAATAAAAAAATAACAATAAGAATGTACCTGAGGCATAATAATAACAACTAGGTATTTTACATGTCGCATTAGCGTATATTCTTGTATGCTTTTGCGACAGCCAGATATAGAAACTACATTGCGAATATTGTGATATTCCGGTTGTTATGTTCTTACAAAATACCACAAGTCTAATAATTTTTTCTCTTTCACAGTTAAAGACGTAAAAAAAATTTCAAAATATCTATTTATTACACTTCAAAAGACGACGTAATACGAAAAATCCCATATAAAATGTTATCTAACAATTCAAAAGAGGACAACATCGTTATTATTCCACCACCTACATAACTCTACGACCCGAGGCGTTTCTTTAAATAAAAATTGCATCTTCATCTAGTAGAATTCCTTCTTTTTATTATTTTTTTCACTTGCTCCTTTTGAGTTGCAGCATAGACTGTCTGATTGAAAATTCTTCTCTTTATTACGCCTTTATTGGACAGTACACGGGTTTCTGGTAAAATTAAAATACAGTTGGACGTTTTACTGTTTTTTTGTTGAAACTTAGCTCTTTTCCTTTAGTTTAGTTATATGTTTTTAACCGACTTCAAAAGAAGGAGAAAGGGTGCTGATGAAATTACAGGCACATGGAAATTTTCAACTTATGTCTCAGAGTGATGAGCGTAGTGGCAGTGCCCCTCAAATTTTTGCGATTTAAAGCCGTGATTGGCACTGCAACTGTTATGGACAGACGTGTCGCTTACCGTCAGGTGCACCATTTGTTCGTCCCATCACTTAGTATCATAAAAAAGTTCTACTGGTGATCCGTGCCGAGCAGTGGGACGTATAATGGGTTGCCGGTGACTTTTGTGTACAGAGGCTCGACTCGGTCCACGATATTCCTTTACGGTATTCATTGATATGAATACCACATACGGACCGTCGAACGTTGTAAACGCTCCCTACAGATATTTGCGGTTCTAAGTAAGTGTCCTTAAGTATCTCAAATACGACGACGTGGGACATTGGACCATATCAACTAAGTGCTAGAGTCTCGCGCATCATCACGACGTTGTAGAATATAGTACCATATCGACTTAGTGCAAGAGTCTCACGCATCATACTTAGATCTAAAGCTCGTATTAATAATTCCAAATTTGGGATCGATATGAAGATATTACTTAAGAAGAGTGTTTTTATCAACAAAAACGATTTCGGTGACCCAACTGTTTGCATTTCTTATCGTATCGTACACTTTAATGACGTACAATATGAGATTGTGCCTGGAAAAGTACGTAGTTCGGAGATGCTTCTTTTTTGTGTTTGCATTATGGCGTTGGATGAGTAGGGGACTTTTTAATCCCATTATCATCGTACTTAAGGGCCAGACTCTTATCGATGTAGCCTTTTCCATCCCAATACCTTGCCCAACTGAGCAACAGTTTATAGATGTCGACTTTGATCTTCTTTTTTATTTCTTCAGTATACGTCATTCTTGATCTTCTTCTATTTCTTTTTATTTATTTATTTATGTTTAGGTTACAAAAGATCCATAAATACTTACTTACTATACACCTTACAGACTAACATACTAAATAATATAATAAAACACTAACACTGTTTATTTATTAACACGTATGGACCGCGGCGACCGTCCTCGGAAACGCCAGAACATGACACCCTTCGGCCAAAAGTCTTCCTTTATGAAGGTCGAGAGATGTAGAGTTGGTACTCTCACTACGAATGAATTAAAATTCACATTGTCGCTGGACTCCAACTGCTCGACCTTCTGGGCAGCACTTCACAATATCCGGAGACTTTGTGGAGTAATGAAGTCCTCCTTATATCCTCCCCTCAATTATCTCTCTCACAAATTCGTCATTACGTAACAAATTTAACAAATTTCCAAACATTTTCTCTCTTCTGTTCTCTATTTTCTATTCCCGGTGGGACTAATTTGGGAAATGAACTTTTCTGAATCGATTCTAGTCTGGGTGTTCTGGGTGTTATTTGTCTAAAATGTTTTGTTTGAATCAAATTATTTATTTTTATTGAATAATTTTGTTTTTACTAATACGGTATTCATTCGTTTTTGAATCGTCTTCAAAAAAAAGGAGGAGGTTCTCAATTCGACAGGTATGTTTTTTTTGTATGTATGTTATGCGATAACTGCCTGCGAGGTAAAGGCACTCGCGGGCACTCAAAGGCACTCGTGGTCATTCAAAGGTACTCAAAGGCACTCGCGGGCACTCAAAGGCATTCAAAGGCACTCAAAAGCGCTCAAAGTCACTCAAAGGCATTCAAAGGCACATTTGAGTGCCTCACTCACGGGCACTCGCGGACTTTCGCAGGCACTCTTGGCTCTCGCCGGCACTCGCCGGCTCTCGCGGGCACTTAAAGGACCTCGCGGGCACTCAAAGGCACTCGCACGCACCCCTTGCTACTTTGCACATCTCCGGTGGAATCGCAGCCTAATCGAATCTTGGATGTTCGCGGTGAGGGAGCGCCTTTAGGGGCCTTCATCCGTCACCCGTCATCCTGAAACAAAAAGTTGACAAGTCCCTCGTGCTTGTAGTTTCACCCTTTAAAACCGGAACACAGTAATGTTCACATTTTGACATTTTGCTTGGCACCTGAAATACATACGTAAGTATATTTAACATATATTCTGGACTTCAACCGGCTACATATTTTTCGCCTAACGGGGGCTATCACTCTTCCAACTGACCTGCGGAACGTGCTTGCTGCAGGTCTTTGTTTTGGTTATTAACGGTTTTTTTTGCTGTAGCGCTAGCTATGAGTAAACTATGAAAGTTTTTATACTTCACTCAGCCAGGTAACTTTACAGCTAGCAGGGGCCGACATGAGGTGTCGCTTCATATAACAGGAAATTTTTGTTTGATTTGGTTCAGAAAATATAAAGATGTACGTGTGAAACTTATTTTTATTATGTTTATATACTTCAGGCCACATGACCTATATAGTATATACCTTAAAGACACATACACAGTCGATATAATATAACAATGTACTTTTTTATTTACACGTATGGACTGCGACGTGTGGCGCAACTTGGGTGTCCGGTAACCGGCCTCTGACACTTCGCTAGATAACACCCTTCGGCCAAAACTCTTCCTTCATGAAGGTTGACAGATGGTGCGTTGGTACTCTCACCGCAAATGAATTAAAATTCACATTGTGATAGGACCCCAACCGCTAGACCCTCTAGGTAGCGTTAACTTTCACCTGTATATACACCACAATATCCGTAGACTTTGTGGAGTAATGAAGCCGTGACACGTGTATCAACCCCACCTTATCGAAACCCCAGTCCCAGCAGGCAGAAGTCCCACGTTATTGAAACCGTCCTCGTCGCACTGGTCAACTCGTTTCGGTGATACTGACGACACAACTCCAGAGATGAGTTCCCGTTTCTTCTTCTTCCCCTTCGTTGATAACTGCCTGGGTTGTGGTTGTGGAGCAATGCATCGGCTAGCATATATACTTAGAAATCACAAGTACTGTACGGTCAGTTCGTTACAACCCAGCCTTATTAGAGCTTTAAAGCGTGCACTTGGGAAACAATAGAACAGCTGTGTTGCAAACAGCGCTTGAGCTGTAATGAGTGTATTGTCTAGAGTTGAGACAAAAGTACTTTATTATTTTCTTAAATCTTTTGATAGAAAACTAATCAAAATCCAAAAGTAGAACCCGTCTGAAGTTATTGCCAAAATGTGAAATTTTAAATAAGGTTTAGAATTACACGATTGAATTTTGCTGTAATTGTACGCTGATTGCCTTGTTAAAACAATTAATGATATCAGAGTGAGCGCTATTTTCTTTTGAGGGCCTCCAATTACTTGTTTGTTAGTACATTTACAGACAACAAATAATCTTTGAACTATAAATACACGTGAACCATGTCTATGTCAAAAGTAATGAGAATAAACTGGCGTAATCTGCCGTTCAGTTCAGATCTGCAGCGTCATAGTATATACACATGTATGTATGTATATCTTATGTGCAATTTGATAAGACCAGTCAGGATGTGTAATGACCGGCCTGATTTAATAATGCCGGCAACATAATAAAAACTGCATTATTTATCACTTTTCTTGGTCAGTATGAATAATGACCACCCTGTTTGTTTAAAATAATGAAAGAAATGATCTTTAGTGTTTCTGTTAGGTTAGATTAAATTATCGTCCGTCAGAAGTAGGAAATTATTCATAATGCCCGGTACAAGTGGTACATTTTCAAGTCTTGATTTATCAAATAGACCACGGGCAGTCAGGCATTACTAATACGGACCAATACGGATAAACACTCTTGGTCATTATTCATAGTAACCGATCCGTATTAATAATGTCAGATGAATCAAATTGCCCGTAAAATATTATATATGCCATGATGCCAGCCAGTGGACTCTACTTCAAAGTCGAAATGTGACAGTAGCACCAGTTCAAAAAGTTTAACTAAGCACTCTCTGTTACACAAACGGCAGAACACATACACATAACTACTAAATAGATACAAGTATAATGTAAATATTTGTTAATATCACACTGTTTTAGGCTGGAATATACAGTTTGTTACACTTAATTCTACATGTAACAAAGAGAGAAACAAAAAAGAGGAAAAAATATCAGTACCCTACTATATCACAAAGTTTGTTACTACGGTACAGCTCTACGTTAAAGGAGGGAACCGTACTTGAGAAAACGGCAATTCGCGAGTTGAGAATAAAATGTGGACGTGTGCCCGACATTTCTGAAGAACGGTGAGCAGAGGAAGTGTTAGTGAGACCCAAAGTACGGCCTTTAATCTTGTAAAAAGGGTAGAAGAACTTAAGTGAAAATTATAAGGTGCTTACCCGTAATGCCTACCCGCAAAATCGACAATGTATTTTTTTTAATACTTAGTCTTAGGTTGAAAAGTGATACCATGAACTAGCTCGCTTTGAAAGAAAGAAGAAAGAAAGAAAAAAACGTTTATTCAGCTTAAGATAATTCAAGCTAAACAGGTAATTCACATTAATTATTATTACATGTACCTATCTAAAAGCTGAAACGGATCCAACTCAGCATAATGTTACAGCTCGCCTGCTGAAACGCTGGTTTTCAGTTGGAACCGCTTTTTTTACAAAATGAGATGGCACGTAAGTACAAGTGTGATAAACACTAAAATTATAAAAATGTAACTTAAATATTAACTAAAAACAAATAGAAAAATTACTAATAAGAACTAATACTACATGATTGTATATAAAATACTACACTTGTCAGGGATAATTATTACTCCTTATATATATTATTATTACTTTGCTTATAGTGATAGGTTTAATATTCTTAAAACCAGGATTTACAGTGATAATTTGATAATTAAGATAATTATCATGACAATTATATTGAATGTCTTGACATTTATAAAATTTTGAATAAAATTATTTTCAATAAACAGGCCGTGTGTTTATCAACCCAAACCAATGCGTTTTCCCAAAGATATTCCTTCGTGTTTATTTAGTTCTTTGTTTGTTATTTTTAGTCAAAAGTGACACAAACTGTTGGTCAACACGGATAATTATCAGATAATTATTTTTATAATTATCAAAGAAAACAAATATAATATCTTGATAATTTTGATCCCTGGTTAAAACACAATACAATACAACAATTCCAATAAAAAAAGATAGGCAACGGGCGACCATCTTGCTAAAATAAATCAAGTTCCAACGCAAAAATATTATATATATCTTAATTTCTCATATGATGCAATAATTATTGAAATAGTAAAACATAATTGCTCTTCAAATATGTTCAGTAATCCTAAACAAAACGAAACAACACGTTTTTTATAATCATTACTACAAAGATCGAACACTTAGAAAAATTTCCTTTGATGCGACCAGATCCGAACCGATGCTTTCTAGCAAACCGTGCCAGACGCTATGCCAACTAGCCACGGAACGAACTGGCGGACTTCACGAATTTTTGTACATGCTTGTTGTTGGATTTTTGTGTCTGGTTTTTAACGAATTTTAACCCGTAGCGCCATCTATGAGAAATGTAAGAAATCTATGAATATCATGGTGGTGAAACACCCTGACATTCAATAAAACACTTAACACGTTTTATTAAAATTTACAAAATAATATATTTTAAGTCATGTTTCACCGGAGCGCGGAGGTGCGACATTTGAAGAGCAACATACTTCTGTCTACAACATACTTAACATTATGCTTTGAACCTAGACCGTTCTTATTATAAATAGCATAGAGTTGAATAAATCAGAACGTGCTGTTGACTGTATAGTATTAGTACAGCTAGCTAGCGTAAGGAGAAAGACAGCCCAGTGGTATTGTAATTCTGTCTTTCCGACTCAGTATTGTCGTTAATGATACATAGGGGGCACTATAAGTTTCCGGAACTGGCCACTTACATAAAGAATATTTAAAAAGTAAGTACAACATTTGAAACTGGAACTCTTTGGCTGTAGACTACAGTTTGTTTTTTATCTGACTGTCACTTGTTTTTACATTGTGGCGTCATTTTAGAAAATGGTTGTCTACATCACCATGGATTTAAAAATGGATTTGAAAATTTTCGTAGTATGATTTTCTACGACTTCAAATGTAATTTAACAGCTCAGCGGAGCTTTGCTCGGCTTCAAACTGCTTTTGGCGATGAAGCACCATGCAAGACGACTATTTATAGCCGGTTTGCAGAATTCAAACGCGGTCGTGTGAATCTCAGTGACGAATTTCGAGATGGTCGCCCGTCCACTGCTGTGAACAACAAAAACATCGATGCTGTGCGCCGAATGATCAAAACAGACAGGCATGTGACATTTCACGAGATTCGGGCATCTTAAAGCATGGGCATGAATCAAATACAATTAATACTACACAAACATTTGGGTGTGAAAAAGCTGTGCTCTCGGTGGATCCCACACAATTTGATTGAGGCTTAAAAAACGGATCGCGTCACTTGGTGCAATGCCATGTTTACCAGATTCAACGAAAGAGCTTCAAATTTGGTATGCGACATAGTAACAGGTGACGAAACATGGATTTATAGTTACGATCCCAAAACAAATCAATCGTATGGGTCTTTCGAGATGAGCCGAAACCAACCAAAGTGGCGCGCGTGCAAATTGCTTCCTTTTTTAATAAAACTGGACACGTGGCTACTGTTGCTTTGGAGAATCGTAGTACCGTGTACCGTGAATAGTGATTGTTACACGACCATTTGTACAACCGTAAACGCCGTATCATCTTGCACCATGATAATGCCAGTTCTCACACGGCCAGACAGACAATTGAATTTTTGAAGGTGAACAATGTTGACCTTGCGAGCCATCCCGCGTACAGTCCCGACCTGGCACCTTGTGACTTTTATTTATTTCCAAAAATTAAGAACCAGTTACGCAGTCAACGATTTTCATCACCTGAAGAGGCTGTCGAAGAGTATGAAAAATATGTTTCAGAGATTGTCACGGAGGAGTGGCATAAATGTTTTCAAAATAGGTTCATTCGTATGAAAAAGTGCATTAACACTAACGGAGAATATTTTGAAAAACAATAAATTCATTTCTGACCATTTATAGTATTTTTTTCTTATTCATTCCGGAAACTTATAGTGCGCCCCACATATAAATAAATATTAGACAAATCACATACGTTGCTCTGATCCCAAAATAAGTAACTAAAGCATTTGTGTTATGGAAATCGAAAACAACGGCGGTACCACAAACACCTAGATCCGAAACAATAGGAAAAGTTAGTTTTCTACACTGCCCCGACCTGAGATCGAACCCAGGACCTCTGAGATGGCGACAGCATTAAAACTGATGTGCAAACCACTCGACTACAGAGGTCATCCGAGTTACCTATTATGTCAAAGGTGTTAAGAAACAATAGTTTTAACGACAGTACTGTCAAAAATTCGAAATATATTTAAAAAAAAGGTAGTTTAAATGTCAACGCTGCCATCATTTTGACAGATTATTACTTGATATTCCGCAAGACTAATGACAGTGATTCAAAATGTCGACTCATTCGAAGAACAGAGTCTGATGTGATTATACAACGAAAAGAGGATAAATACATAATCTCGTTTAGAATTTCATCTATTATTTCGTTTGGGAAATATAAAATAGATCAACGGTCGATCTAATATCCACAGCTAAGAACAGCGAACGAAATGTACAATGTCCTAAGAATAAGCAGTCTTGCACATGGGTTTTTTTTTGTACGGATGTGCTGATATATTCTTGTAACGACTCTACAATCTGTTTCTGATAAAGAAATAAGTTAGTTAGAAGTCATCATTATCATCGCGAACCCAATTATGCGTCCCATTTCTGAGCAGGGGTCTCCTCTCTGGTGACGGTTTTAGGTCATAGCCCGCCACCCTGGCCCAATGCTGGTTGTGAACCTTCTTCGACGTGCAGGTGTCATTACGATGTTCTCCTCCTCCGAAAAGCTCATGGTAAATTTTGAATTCAATTTCGCACATAAATTCTGATAAACTCACGTGGTGCAAGCCTGAATTTGAACCCACGGTCTCTGCATGAGAGGCGGCAGGTCAAGCCAATTCTGCTACCAGGCTTTTTTAAATTAGAAGTAGAAAAAACAAAAGTAAAATGACATTTCGTTACTAGGAGCACTATGTCAGATTCTTTTTTTTTTATTGCTTTGAATAAGTAAGTGCCTACAAACATTCTGAGTAGATTTAGAGCTCTACAAAAAAGGTCCCGTGTAATTTTAAGGGTAAAGTCGTAAAATTATGCAACAAATTCTTGTCGTTTTTGTTTACTACTATGTTGATTTTTGTTGTGTATTTTTTTCATGACATCAAGTAATGGAATGAATAAGTCGTGTGCTTGGTCGTAGGCGACAAGCCTAGTTATTAATAACAGCAATGCTTGTTGGAAGTCCTATA
Organism: Hyposmocoma kahamanoa; assembly: GCF_003589595.1. Taxonomy (NCBI): domain Eukaryota; kingdom Metazoa; phylum Arthropoda; class Insecta; order Lepidoptera; family Cosmopterigidae; genus Hyposmocoma; species Hyposmocoma kahamanoa. The sequence continues at coordinate 4,317,740 of NW_020653731.1, forward strand.
GGTGTATATGTAAGATGTTAGGCTCTCAATTCGCTTGCATTTTCTTGTGTATGTTACGGAATTACCTACTCCAATATTTGTGAACCGATTTCTATGATTTCTTTTTTTGTTAGAAAGAGGGTACCTCCGTAGTGGCAACATTAAAATTTGAAGAAAATATTCCACCTCAAAAGGTGACAAATTAGGGGATGTATGTGGTTTATTAGATTTCATCCACTTTTCGTTAATCGATTTCAACAAAATTTAAACAGTTATAACGCACACGAACTTTAGAGATCGATTTTTATTTCATTAGAAAATAAATTACCTATTGGACATTTTGTATAATACAAAATACACAACTCAATAAACTATAAAATGTACATTACACATGTTTAGGATATAGACCATTATTATACAAAGTGTGTGCGAGGGAATTGCACGATTTAATTCGGCCTTCCCCTTTCCATCATCGGGGGACCAGACGTAGGCTGGGGTTCCTTCCATATGTTGCAGATTTTCCAAGGATTCGCCCGAAACGTTTCGCTTCCACATTTATAAGGCGAACTAATATGGAGTGGAATTTCCTGCTTGCACACTTCTTCCCTGAACAGTGTAACTCGGGCGTTTTCGAGGCGAGAGTGAAAAAGTTTTGTTAGGTGATGCACTATCTTTCCATCGTCGACTTGATGGTCACTTTCCATCAAGTGAGATGGAAGTCAAATGCACATTTATTCTTTAATAAATAAAAAACAAACTCTAACAGCGCCACTCAGTTTTAAATCGCAAAAACGTGACACTGCTACTGTGCCCGTCATCTTGAGACATAAGATGGCAAGATCTGCGTACCTGTAATTTCACAATCTTTAGCCTTCAAAACCTGAATGACAATGCTCACATTACTACTTGGCGTCAAAAATAGATTTGGTATATTATTTTTTTAAATAAAAACTTTCCAGTGTTGCACTTTATATTGCGTGAACAAAAATTAGCACTTTTTTTCACTGATTTATTATGTAGCAAAGTACAATTTATGCAACAAAAACCCGTTAACACTAAATTAAGTACGCTCGGTTGGCGTAGACAGCGCAATATGGTAATAGGCTGTTCCTCCGTTTCACCACCTTTTTGTACATGACACATAATAAATTGTCACTAATCCCGGACCGAATTGTAGCTTTGCGTCGGCACAATTTAGGGACATAAATAAACAATTTATAGAAGCGACACTCGGGAGATTTTGAATATAATTTATTTTTTGAAAAACGTGTACAACTTATATAATATAGACCTAATATTTTGTATACGTTTTACGTTGTATTGAAAATCTATATCATACAGTTTCTTAAGAACCAGCTGTGTTGTCTGTGGTCGAAATCTACCGTTTATGACGTCGGCTTATACTTATTTATTTATAGAAAGCCAACAGCTATATAACACTTAGTAAATACACTATTAATAGATACAGTCAATTACGGTTACAGACACGAACAATTAACAATGTGTGTTAACAATGAAGCACTTACATAAAGAATGCAACATAATTTTACAACATACAATATATTTTTAGTAGCAGTTCCTAAACACCTAGTATTTATTTTGGCATTTAATTATATTTTTATATTCAAATAAACGAATTTGTATTCAAAAGTGTTAGATTTTTAAATTAAGCTGTATGTGCGAAATACTAACCAGATGCCAAACTGTAAAGAACTCACGTCTGACAAAAAATCTGTTCACCTTTGTGCCTTGGCTCCAACAAATAAACCCGTGTTATTTTACAAATTCTATTGGTTTCAATTCTAGTTAGAAAATAAATTTCAATCATTCCTCTATTTTCGACAGCAGTAGAGCTCCTTTTTTTTTGATTGTCATTGAAACAAGAAGATATTATTCACATGAGAGCTTTTTCAGACGTGTACTCTTTGAATATGCTTTTTAAATATTTACAAATTTCTTGTCGACTGAAATGACACATAAGAGGTTTTAAATTTACAACGACGTTAAATAATTTTTTTTGTTGGAACGAGGGTACCTGAGTAGTGGTCCCAATTACATTTGATGAAAATATTTCACCTCTAAGGATGGCAAACTAGGGGATGAATGACTTTTGAGGTCGGTTTTTTTTGTAGTCTTTTTTTGTAGAGTATATTATGTTCACACATAACAATCGTTTGCATTTAGTTAGGAACAACCATAGTTTTAGTATATGAGACAGCCATATATGCTCGATGGAGACAGTTTACGAAATACCGTAACATTGACATTGATTTTCATTTGAATAATAAACTGGCCAGTGATATTTAAAAATTTTCATAAAATAACACTAAAGAGATTTTAATCATTATAAGTAGTAAAGTTACAAATAATTAACTCGTTTTCTTAAAATAGATACAGCCATTATTTAACTTCAAAATGATTATAATGAGATAAGTACTTGGGTCTAAAGCACCTGTATTTAGTTTATTAGCAACGTGTATATGTTATAATAAATAATTGGAGGCACTCGAAACCAAAATACTCACTTTGATGTAACTAATAACCTTGTATTCATGTTACAACCTGTAGAATGGGAACTAAAACAGGAACTTTTGCCCATCTTAAATGGATAAAGCCTCTTTATACAGGATGTTTCCTTTCTGATTTCTAGTTTTATTTAAAAAAATGTTATTGATATCGTTTTACTCATTATGTAACGTGCTTTCGAGATCAGTTTAAAGGTTTTTGATATCTCTCATATTTACGGAATAATCGCCTGGACACACGTAACAATTACACCCTGTATATCATTTGTACCTGGAACGGTGTTTAAGATGAAATGGATTTGCTCAGCACCTATAGTATCGTCTTGTTTCTAAAACTATGTCAATACGAGCGGAGGGAACTAACCGCTACTTTCATCTTAAGATTTTTTTTATAACATATAACAAGTGGCGAGACGAACAAGTCGTGCGCCTGATGGTAAGCTACACGCTTTCACAAATTCCTCCACAAATCGCGAGTTTCCTATAAATATGTTAACATTACTAACAGAAAATTACTACTTTAAACTTCCATTACCTTTGTGAAAGAGTTCGTTCAAGAGTACCGCATTGATACCATTTTCTACCGCCAATCAATAAATGTAAGCATTACTGCCATTGATGATTACTGAATTCGCGTTTCGGAAGGTAAAAGTGTTGACAAAACTATGGGCACATGGGATTTGTCAACTTTTTAGATATGTGGCAAAATATTTTTTTGAGATATCATATAAACCATAACCCAGTTTTAGAATACTGAAATTGTTTAATGATATTTCGGCTATGCATCGTCAGGGTAAGTTCCGATGGAGGCGGTGGCCTCCTTTTGCGCAGAGGTTATGTCGCAAAAGGAGGCCGCGGAGCGGGTGCGCGAGGATGCGCCAGACGCGCACCCGCTCCGGCGCAGACGTACGGGGAGAAGGCGAAGGCAGTTCGCTGCTCGCCTGATCCCCTAGTGAGACCAGCGGGCTCTGGACAGGGACTCCGGAGCCTGCATTGCACGGCCTCACTCGTCTTGGGGGCGGGTCGGAGGACAACCGACTCGCCCCGCCGTTGGCGCGGAAGCCCTGGCATAAGCTAGTGCGGCCGGGCGGCGGCGTCGTGGTGAATGTTCACTGATCCCACGGCGCCGACTCAACCGGCGAGAGGGAAACCCGGGGGGGTTTTAGTGGGGTAGGCCCTCCAGTCTCAGGGAGAGTCCCCACATAACCCCTGAGTCTCCCTGGGCTCATAAGCAGAACACGTTAACTAATTTTAACTGTTTTTTAAAACAGAATTTTGTGCTCTATCTTTTGCTACTTAAACCGGATATTTGATCATTTGTCACTTAGCCCCGTTTTAATTAGTAGACGGCAGATCTCAAGAAGATCCATGTCTAGTAGTGAAACGCGTAATGTATAGGATAATGGTGAAATACGACATATACATATATATCATAATAATATTTTATATTGCAAATGAAACATATTTTTTATGACACCAAGTGACGTGACGAATGAGTCGTGCGTCTGGTGGTAAGCGACACGCCTGTCCACAACAGTTGCAATGCCACTCGGAGCTTTAAATCGCAAAGATCTGAAGAGCATTGCCATTGCGCCCGATATACTGTGACATAAGTGGACAATAAAAATGGAAGTAAATTAATTTGCTACTCCGCGAACCCAGTGAAGGTTAAACCATGCAAAATAGCTGCGCTTGTGTTGAATATTTTCTTTTCTTCATGCAGTTCATTTTCCCACCCTCCATCCGCATAAAATTAGTAAAATAAAGAACACAAGCGCAAATACAGTCACAAACCACCACCAAAAATATACCGGACACGTGTTTCACCTCTCTACGAGGCATCATCAGAAGAAGGCCGAAGAATGAGCTCATTTAGAACGGTTGGTATATTTATACCCCGCTACCCCCAGTGTTACCATTGTTGAAACTCGAAAGTACCCGTAATAAAGGTGATGATGTAAAATTCAATTGTTTTTATTTATTATACAACCCCTGTTACCTAATTATTTTAGTTTGTTCTAAAACACCCAGACGTAGTCCTTTTTTGCAAATATGTAAGATTTCATAAGATTGGAAATCTGGTAAAATATGATTTGTTTCTAATATATGTTTAGCGAAATTGGACCTGTCGGGGTGCTTATGCCTAATCGAAGAAACATGCTCTTTATATCTAGTTATAAAGTTATGCCCTATGTTTACTCTGTTACATGTGTCACAGGTGAGCTTATAAACTCCCGACTTCTTTCCACTTTCCATTCTTTCCTTGGCATTGCAAAGTTTACAGCGCAAAATGTTATTTGTCTTGAAAGGAACATTTATATTATTTGATTTCAAAATCTTATAAATCTTTTCTGACAAATGGCCAATAAAAGTAATGCTTGCTTTATATTTATTAACAGGCTGTTAAGGAACCGCAGTATACAATATGTTGTTGACTATTCGCCTCTGTTTCTTGTGAACTAAGCTATTAATTAATGTTTTGCTGTAACCGTTACAAAGTGCAATCTGGTAAATAATATTTAACTGTAAATTTTAAAGTTTTTTAGAAAGAGGAACTGTCAGCACCCTATGTATATAACAATTAAAACCAGCCATTTTATGTTGCCAGGGTGACAAGAAGCTGGGATAATTGTATCTGTATGCGTAGGCTTACGGTAAATTTTAAAATCATGTTTGTTATCTACTTTGGTTATAGTTAAATCTAAGAAATTAAGAGAGTTATTTTGTTCTAATTCTTTCTTAAACTTAATTTTTGGGTGTTTGTTCTTAGGTCGTTTACAAAAATGTCCATACTACCCGTCTAACAAAGTATCAAATCGTCAACATACCTAAAGTAATATATATAGTATATATCTATTACTTGCAATGTATTGAATTTAAAAATGATCCATAAATATGTTTTCCATTAAAGGATTGTTTCATGAAACAAAACTACTTTAGGCTTAACGTACAATATTACTTGCAATGTGGTGACCTAGCGATGGGTTCTCCTCTCAGTCCTTTACCGTAAAAAATCCGGAAAAATAGTTTCATTTCCTATGTGTAACAATCGCTTAAACCTAAGAACTCCATACAAATATTACCTCTTTATATGAAAAATGCTTATTTAAACAACCTCTGAGGTTTCTTATTCATTCTTATCAGTGGAATCTGGCATACGAATGAGACTTATTTAATAAAAAACAAAAGTGCGCATTTGATCTCCATCGCACCTAATGGAAAGTTACGATAAGGTCGACGATGGAGCATGCACACCTAAATAATGCCTATTCACTCTCGCCTTGAAAAGGTCAAGGTCTAAGTTATAGGGTACATTTGTTTGAATTTGTTTGAACCAACTTGGTACTTGGTACTTGGTGCAACGGGCTGGTATCCGCAACTCGACGACAAGGCGCCTATTTTGCGTGTGGTGGGTGCAGGGTCCTACTCGTGCCACCCAAGCTCCTCCAGGAATCTCATCAGCCTCCTTGATTTGCTGAAGACTTCGGGGAGCGACCTTGGCACTCCAAGGTACTTCGCCCTGTAGTTGGCCACGTCGGAGCACTGAAGTAGGACGTGCGCAGCCGTTTCCTCCTCCTCCATGCACGCTCTGCATAGAGGGCTGTCTGTGATACCTAAATAGAAAAGGTGTTTATTGTATGGACCATGACCCGTTAGAGCGGCAGTTAGAGTGCGAAGCTCTTGCCTTTTAAGTTTAATTAATATTCGAGATAGCTGACATTGAGCGTTGGGAGTGCTTCCCTCGCCTGTCTACAAACCGTAAAGGTGGCATGTATTATTATGTGAAGATTTTGTACCTTTGTGTACAGTTCTGGACCATTGGTAGGGGAGGGACACCATCGGTTCTGGTCCTACAGCGTCCGTCTCTTTTCTAGCTAGTTCATCTGCTGCGTCATTGCCACGTGAGCCGCTGTGTCCTTTAATCCACTGTAGAGTTACATGGTTTTGTATACATACCTCCATGAGTGCTTGATGGCATTCGTAAATGAGCACTGAGTTTATGTCATAGCTATTCAGTGCTTAAAGTACTGACATACTGTCGGAGAATATTCGAATGGAGTAGTTCTTTATTCTTCTCGCTATGATTGCTTCTGCCGCCAACTTGATGCCCATGCATTCAGCCTGGAACACTGTGTTGTGGTCACCAAGCGGTGCTGATATCCTGATATTGAGGTCTTCTGAGAATACCCCAGTACCTGTTCCTGAATTTGTTTTAGATCCATCAGTGAAGACTCGGACCTATCTGAGGTTCAGTCCTTCATTGGGATCTTCAAACAAAACTTGTTTGAACCAATTAAGAATATATTTATTTATTAATAAAAATACAATGTAAACTTACAGCAACAACCAAAACGCTTATATGCTAATTTCTTACACTAAATACTTATTTCATACGCTAAGCTTGCCTTATAAATTACTTTGCTAATGCTGTCGCAACAGATGTCAGCATCCTGGACCTTAGCGACTAGATAATTAAACAACGTGAGACTACGTTTCGTGTCGCACGGGGGGCACAAACAATTGATGTCGGCCCGTGCAGACGTACGATGTTGCTCAGTGTGCCGGAATTGTGCTTAAGTTACCTCGCAGGAGAAATACGTAATGGAACGCGGTTCGAACTTTGTCTTACTTCCAAGGTATCAAGGCCGACCTATCCATACACAAAAGAAAGAGTAGCGGATAGTAACAATACATTCTCTTGTATAGCGTTGTGTTTTTTTCAATCTGGAGACAGTATTTATCCTCATAAGGATCCCAGATATCCGCGCAGTGTTCCTATCTATTTCTCACAAAAGCATTGTAAAGTATAAGTGCCACCCTAGTATCACGAAACTGTGAGGATGCTCGCATGGCAAAACCAAGAATTTTATTGGCTGCAGAGAGTCGTGATGTGGTGATATGTTTTGTGTTGAAGAACTAAGTCTTCACTCAGTCTAAAAAAGGTCCTTTTATTTTATTTTTATACAACTAAAGTACCATGCTACCTGTGCAGCTATCATCGTCCTACCTATTCCTACCACTGCGTTTCTTCACGGAACTTGTTACGGCTATAAATAGACTTATAATGAGTATACTTTTCTCGAAATGTAAATAAAATATACCAACATTTTAACGTCGCTTCTGCTAATAAGGCAATTATTCTTTGTTAGCTAGCCAGTTTGTCATAATTAACTTGTGATAATGAGCTTTGGTGACGGATTTATCTTGGTATTGTTTACTTTTTAATTATACAAGGAGGGTTGCAAAATACCACATTTAACATTTTATTTTATTTTAACATTATGATGATGTTTGTACAATTTTCTTTTTGTGTAACACAATTGTTGTAATGTACTGTGTGGTTTTTGCTCTTCTTTGTGTTTTTGGTTGTTATACAAGTGTGTCAGTTTCGTTTTCGTGAGCTTGCCTTGCACATAATGTTTTAAGGATGTTTTCCAGTGTACTTATTTTTTAATTGTATGATAATAAGTGACGGGACGAGCAAGCCGTGCGCTTGATGGTAAGCGACACGCCTGTCCATAACATTTGCAATGGCACTCAGGCTTTAAATCGCAAAGATCTGAAGGGTATTGACACTGCGCCCGTAATCCGGAGATATAAATTGACAAGTCGCATGCGCCTGCAATTTCGGCAACACTCTTATTACCCTTCAAACTCGGAATATAGAAATAGATAAGGTGGCATGACTTCCCTGGACAAAACTCTTTCACGAGGAGCTCTACTGCTACTGCCTAGTTTCTATCTCAATAATTTTGCCGCTCTCTAAATAAGATGTGACCACTTGTCACTTTAGGTAGATTTTTTCTTACGCACACACTCACAGCCCCACCCTAGGGTAACCCTGTATTGCCGGTGTCGTGGACATACACATAGACAACCACAAATTACACCCAAACTTATGAGAGAAATAAATGTAGGCTGTTCAAATTTCTCCCGACCTCAGCGTGGCGGACCAGCATGGCAACCGTTCGGCCACGGAAGCAGTTTGGCAGAATTGTTGGATACAGTAAGCTCAAAAGGCACAACAAAGAATAATAATAACTTGAGTCCCTGATCCCGGTTGACTATGCCATTGCCGGAGAATACCGCCTCTCCCATATGAAAATTCAAAATTAATCTTTTAGGCCATGGGAGAGACGAGTCTAAAAAAAGTATCCAAAATAATAATTATAAAATATGCCAGATAACTACGTCAATTGCCTGGTCTTAAACTAAGGAATTCCCTGTACTATGAGTATCAGAGAAACGCAATTAACCTCTGCGTCCAGCGCCCACAAGGTAAATCAATAATCAGATTTTCCACGATAAAAAGTCACTTTTCATTGGACCGTCCCCAATTGGTAAATAATAGGGGTTAAAGTATGAAATTGCCGATTTGTACTGAAAATCTAAATTGTTTATTTTATTATATTATTATATTATATATATATAATATATTATATTATTATATTATTATATTATAATTGTTTATTAAACCATTTGAAAAAAGTTTCATTCGAAAACCTCAAACCATGAAGATTCTATGAAAATTCAAAGAACCTATTGCAATAAAACGGCAATTTCATACTTTAACCCCTATATAAACATTAAACATCACTTGCTTGTCTATTTGCTACTCACAGAAAAGGGTATTTCCTAGATTCTTTATCGAGGAATACATCTCAATGTTTCTGTTTTATTTCTTATGTGTCTAGGATTTCCAATTTTGACTAAAATAAGATTGCCTAGATTTTCTTTAAGAGTATGTAATAAATGTATTATTTTATACTCTTAAAGAAAGTAGTATGAATGGAGTCACCATACCCATCTTATACTGTACCCAAACCTCCTATATTAGAGGCTAGCGTTCTCCCAATTAGGGATTCCATCATTGCTAACACAAGTACTATTAGTTAAGTCAATAATTCAAATCAATTCCAATCTATAACTCAAATCGACAATTGAACTTCAATTAAATATCAAAACACAGTTTGCTACGCATAATCAAATAGGGTTGGCCCTATCAATTATGTGGAACAATATTTAGGCAGGAACAGTTAGTGGTAAAATGCAAATCACCAACCCTATTGTTCGCGTATTGCCTTGCAATACTAATTGGCTGAAGGTTTGCTATTGATATGCTAATATCAATTATTGTCTAGGATTGTCTAATTGTTTTTGTTAGGCTAATAGAAAATACATTATCATTGTTGTCATCAACCCCTTATATGTAGAGTCTGGACTCTACCATGTCAAACCAATATATAATTTTGAGAAAAAGCTGCAAAAAGGATTACTTTTTTTTTTTCATCTCGTGTGTATGTTATGCGTTTGCCTCGATATTTGTAAACCGATTTCAATGATTCTTTTTTTGTTGGAAAGGGAGTTTCTTAGTTGTAGTTTCGTTCGAATTTAAAGAAAATATCAAATTTCTAAGGATGGCTAATTGGGAGATGAATCCGGTTTATTATTCACTTACCGTTACCTTTTTTATGATACTAAGTGACGGGATTAACAAGTCGTGCCTGATTGTAAGCGACACGCCTGTCCATTGCAGTTACAGTGCCACTCAGAGCTTTAAATCGCATAGATCTGAGGTGCACTCCCACTGCGCTCATCACTCTGAGACATAAGTTGGAAAATCCCATGTGCCTGCAATTTCACCAGCACCCTTACCCAATTTATTAATCTCGTGTACGCGATTACTTTGAAATTTGTAAACCGATTTTAATGATTTTTTTTTATTGGAAAGAAGGTACCTTAGTAGTAGTTTTATTTAAATGTGATGGAAATATTTCATCTGTCAGGGTGGCAAATTAGGGGATGAATCCGGTTATGAATTTCACCCACTTTCCGTTATCTGATTATAATAAAAGTTATGTAGCAAGATGTAATTTCAATGAATATAAAATGTTATGATGACTTAAAGCTGATTTGATGATGGCTGACAGATTCGCGTAACTCTTCGACAGTGTACAGCAGCTACCTTGCGTTTGGGCTCATGTGATTCGTTCTGTCAAGGACTTTCCTATACTTTTCAGTTATCGCTGAAGAGACTGCGGTAACGAACACAGCGAAAGCGAATGAGCAAACACACGCAAAAACAAGGCCTTGCGAATAACATAAAATTCGTAAAGTCCGTTTATTATATCAATTAAAATTTATAACAAATTACCAAAAATAATAAAAACAGGAACAAGCGAAACAAAATTTATACAAGCGTTAAAAACATATTTAGTGGCTAAAAGTTACTATACATACATGGATACTTAGAATAATAACGCATAGAATGATAGTTTCATATCAAACGAACTGTCACAAGTGAGGCAAAAATCAAATTCATGTAGGCTAATTTGAGTAGTAGGTTAATTTTCGGTTTTAGTGAATATTTATATAAAAATACAAGTTGAAACGCGTTACTTCCTTGTGGAATGTGATGTTAGTAGGTATCTATTCTATGTTTGTCTGACGTATTTTTACACTCATTTACCGCACATTTCGTCATTTTTAGCTAAAATTCTTGATCTGTTCGCGGTGCAAGTTGACCTTGAGCACTGAAGCCCGCCCGCTCGTGTAGGCCCATTGGGCGCGCTTCAATTTGCCTCACTTAGGGTGTGCCGACTAGGTTTCTATGCGTTATTATTCTAAGCATGAATACTTAGATGGTAGGAAAATATCCAATTAATAATATATATGATTATAATATTTAATACGTAATACGATAATATGTTTAATAAATTATATTGTTGTAAAAGAAAATTAATATAAATGATTTTTTTTTTCATAAATACATAATGAGCAATATTAGGGTTAGAATTATTTAATTTATTCAGATTTTTGTCATTTGCTGTGCCCTTACAGGGTCAATAATGAACTTCATTTATGTTACCCACCACCTCGTATAATAACATTATGGAATGCAATAAAGTATTGAGCATCGAAACTTTTGAAGTCGACTTTTTTTAATAAAAAAGCGATATACTTGTTTTTTTTAAAAACTGTTTATATTTAAATATCAAAAAATTCTATCCAGCCATTGTAATTGACTTCGCAAAATAAATCATTTGTATTGAAAAACGAATAAATTTCTTTACCGTTGACAACTGCCGATACGTAAAATATCACATGCTTACGTATTTTTACTTCCATGCTTATATTATATTCTTGAAACAGCTATATTTGTACGAAAAAATAACTTCAAAACAACATAAGCTAATACTTCCCTTACCTAAACTTACTATCTTTAAAAATAGCCTGTATATAATTTATAAATATTATCAATAGCAATACATAATAAGATCCCAGAAAGAAGAGATAGATGGGGCCTGGAAAAGGACATAGGCTACTTTTTGTTACAGAAATAAATTTTAAAGGAGAATGAAAGTTTGTATGGAGAAGCAATAAGACTGTGAAAAGTAGTATAGTACAGTAGGCTAATCGAATTGTTTATTCTACGCAGACAAAGTTGCACCAGACTTTCTATAAACGTAAATGAATCGTTTAATGTTTTTTTTTACTCTATAATCAAAATTCTACGAAATTCCTTAATAGCAAAGGAAACTACCGCAAATTATTTTACCCTCAAGAGGATTAACGTTTCATTCCGTTAAAAGGCTCGATGCGTCAAAGGCAGAAAAATACTCGTTTCATTTGCCTGCAACCAATAAAAAAAAATTCTATCGATGAAGATATTAGCGAAGTGGTTTGCTGGCGGAACTAGGGTTTACCTTATAAAAGATTGGCCTAGTTTTTTTAGTCTATTTAAAAATGAAGATTACAGTTTTAAGGTGGAGTTCAACGATATATTAGCGTATGGAGTTTTACTAATTTAGTTTAAAGAGAGATGAAAATAGTGATGGCGAAGTTGAAAGAATATCTGCCTGTCATGAAGAAGCATAGTTTGCTAATTATAAAAAGATGACAACGTGATTGCAGATGGTTTATTAACTCTTCAAAGAATGGTACAGGTGAAAAACTTAAGAGGCGCCCAACGCAGTGGGATGTTCAATTTGATTTTAAACATATAAGATCATTGGATATAATAAAAAGCTTATCTAACATGTCATTTCTAAATCAAGAAGAAGAAGAAGAATCATCGAAATCGGTTCACAACACAAACTAATGTACTCACATAAATGCCAGTCGAATTGAGAACCTCATCCTTTCTTTAAAGTCGGTTAAAGAAAGTCTAATTACTTTATACGCCGTGTCAAGGAACTCGTTACTGAATACTACAAGAATAAAATAAGAGTAGTGTGGTAACTTCGTAAATAGCAACACGACGGTTTGTATGTTTACATGACCGCCGCGTGGCGTGTACGGACGCACACATTTGCATAATAACGAAAGGCGCGTTGGACCAGTAGGGCTAGCACGAAGGAGCGCGATTTACGCGAGATATTACTATTCTGGCCTAGATAATAACAATATCTCGCGCGTCTATGTCGCACTCGCGCAAGTCGCGCTCTGTCGTGCTAGCCCTGCAATGGTATGCAACGCGACCGCATCGCGAGATTATGCGAATGTCTGTGTTCGTACACGGCTCGCGGCGGGCGTGCACACATACAAGCTGCGTTGCTACGTTTGTATGGAGTTATCATACTTGTCTTATTGTACTATGTGTAGTACAACTTCATTCGTTCGTCAATAAGAGTATATTTATGAAACATGTTTGCTCATTTTATACACTTAATGGTACCAGATACACCAATTACCGTTTTGAAATATCAAATTCTGCAATTTGCCTGTGAAACAGCACGAAGTCGAAATATTATAAGCTTTTAGCAATTAACCGATGTTATTGGTCATTATCGTATATATTAACTTCAGGTGATATACAGAGTCGATAATACCATCCTCTGAAATTCCAGATTAAATAAAACTAAAAGCAAAAATTTATTTGTGTCCGAACTTTGTATTAATAATTATAAAAAACTAGTGGACTAATTTCACAAATAATTATAACTAATTTAAAAAAAACCGATCGCACAAGTTTCTTTATCCGGGTTCGAGTCCTTTCAGATCATAAGGATTTTTCTTTCGAGTTCGATGCTTGTATTAATAATTAAAATTATAATAACAGCTGTGAAGCTCCTTGTGCAAGAGTTCGTTTTGGGAAGTACTGGCACCTAACCTATTTTTGCCTAACCTATAAACGCCAAGCAATTATTGCTTGGCGTCAACATTTCTGCGTTTCGGTTTTAGAAGGTACACATGGAACTTGTCAATTTATGTCTGAGGGTGACGGGTGCAGTGGCAGTGATCCCCCGATCTTTGCGTTTTAAAGCTCCGAGAGGCACTGCAACTGTTATGGACAGGCGTGTCGCTTCCCACCAGGCGCACGACTTGTTCGTTCCGTCACTTGGTATTATAAAAAGTAACCAAAACAGTAATAAATAATAACGCACACACTCATAGCCATCGCTGGTGACATACATAGAGACAACTACAAATAAGACCCAAACTCACGAGAGAAATAAGTGTTGGTCATACAAATTTTTCTCTCGGCCCGGAAATTCAATCCGGGACCTATACGTGGAAGTTCAGCATGGTAACCGTTCGGCCACAGAGGCAGTTATAACTGTACAGTGGTAAAGTATTTACTAGTTACTCATAAAAACATAGAACAAAATACAGTACATAAGTTCTATTAATTCAGAGGGAGGGAATTTATGCCTAATACGTACTGAAACAATGTTTCATAACAAATTCAATTAATTTTTTTTGGTAGGTAAATATCGAAAAGATTGTCTTTATACTTCTTTGTAAAAGTACAATTTGAGAGAAAGTTTTCTCCGATATTTTTGAATAACTGCAGCATTAGTTACTACCGAGTTTTCTCGGCATAATAATTACGTACACCTGGTCTCAAATTGGGAAATTCCATGTAATATGAAGCCCAGTGTCGAAATGCCAGGGGCACTAATCATAACTTAATGAGGACTTCAAAAAGGCCAAGTTAGGAGGCCAAAATAAACGTGCATTCATAATGTGCGTGAGTGTCGCTACAGGACAGGCTCTGCCTAGCGTGGGACCACCTTTAACCCAATGACACAATGCTGCATGACATCATGTTTGCAATGCGTTGTTTTTGGAAATTTAGCCATACTGCTATTTGTATTTGTAATATCAAATAAACATCTCCCATGGCCTAGAAGATACATTTTTATTTTTGAAATGGGAGCGACATTATTTTCACAGTCAGCCGGAGTCAGGGACTGAGATTCAAGAACCGGCGAATAATGCATGCTGTATCGAGCAGGATTTGTGCTAGAAGCGACACTTCACAGAAATCCACTCGACGAGACTCACTGGAATTAATCCGTGGAGTCCTTATTAGGATTATAAATATTAATACAAACATCGAAAGCTTAGAAAAAATTTCTTCAATCTGGCTGAATTCGAACCAACGTCTTCCAGCAAACCGTGCCAGATGCTATCCTAATTAAGCTACCAAACGAACTAACGGACCTTACGGATTTCCTATATGTTTGTTGCAGATTTTTGTTTTTGGATTTTAATAACTTTTTGCCGTAGTGCCATCTGTGAGAAATCTATATCTTCACTCAGCCAGGTACCTTAATAACTACCAACAGCAGATACAGACGTCGCTTTAATAATCTCTATTTTCTCTGCAAAGTTCACACAGTTTATACACATTAATTGATATAATGTTATAGGCAATAATCTTGCAGAGAATGGTACCTGAACTATAGGTTGATCTTTTAAGTTATATTTATAACACAATGTTATGCCAGACATCCACACCACTTACCTGGTCTCAAATCACAGAATACTCTGTACCAAAGCTACAGAATTCATTCTAGAACACTAAGCAGGACACCCATACCAGTACCAATTTCAAAAAGTTAATTTCCCAAACCGAATCTACCGGGAATCGACCCCGTGACCTCCTCATCTAGCTCCCGTAGTGATAAGACTGGAGGAACCGAAAGAGTAAAAAAATAATTTATTCCATAGGTAAAATATGTTTTTTTTTTCATTTGACAACGTCATTTTTTAAGGCTACTGCTTATTTACTGTGCTGACTACCATGAAAGGAAAGAACAAGACAATCTAAGAGTTGCTCTTTTCAAATACTTGAGTGCACTTTGAATTAAATTTGTATGGAATCTAGAGCCATGTCTTTTTTCCATATTTTTTATAACATCACGTGACGAGACGAACACGTCGTGCGCTTCATGGTAAGCTACACGCCTGTCCATAACGGTTAGTGTGCCACTCAGAGCTTTAAATTGTAAAGATGTGAGGGGCACTACCACTGCACCCGTCATCCTGAGATATAAGTTGACAAGTTCCATGTAGCTTCCAGGAACTTCAGAAGCTCTTTAACTTGGTCATTCACTGCGGGAGAACTCCACGGGCGTGGAACAGGAGTATTGTAGTTCTCTTCTTTAAAAAGGGAGATAAAACTCTACTGAAAAACTACCGACCCATCTCACTTCTGAGTCACGTCTACAAGCTGTTTTCTAGAGTCATCACGAATCGCCTCGCAAGAAGACTCGACGAGTTTCAGCCACCGGAACAGGCCGAGTTTCGGGGAGGATATGGCACCATAGACCACATTCACACAGTGAGGCAGATTATACAGAAGTCCGAAGAGTATAATCGGCCCCTGTGTTTAGCTTTCGTGGACTATGAGAAGGCCTTTGACTCTGTCGAAACCTGGGCTGTCCTGGAATCCTTACAGCGGTGCCAAGTGGACTATCGTTATATACAAGTGTTGAGATGTCTTTACGATGCTGCTACCATGAGTGTCCAAGTACAGGACCAGCAGTCTGAACCTATCCAATTACGCAGAGGGGTGAGACAGGGGGATGTCATATCCCCGAAACTGTTCACCGCTGCATTGGAGGATATGTTTAAGGACTGGAAAAGGATGGGCATTAACATAAACGGCGAGTACATCTCACACTTGCGATTTGCAGATGACATAGTCCTAATGGCAGAATCGCTGGAGGAACTGGATCAGATGCTGAACAGCCTAGCATCCGCCTCGCGGCGGATTGGTCTCGGCATGAACTTTGATAAAACCAAAGTCATGATCAATGACCACATTGATCCGAGACCCATCTGCGTCAATGGCCACCTTCTTGAAGTTGTTTCCGAATACACTTACCTCGGGCAGATTCTGCAGTTAGGTAGAAATAACTTCGAGAAGGAGGCCAGGAGGAGGATTCAGCTTGGCTGGGCAGCGTTTGGGAAGCTACGTCGAGTCTTTTCGTCGTCCATCCCGCAGAGCTTGAAAACAAAGGTTTTCAACCAGTGCGTCCTACCAGTTCTAACGTACGGAGCTGAGTCGTGGACACTCACGATACGGCTAGTCCACCAGTTTAAAGTCGCTCAGCGAGCTATGGAACGAGCTATGCTCGGAGTTTCTCTGAAAGATAAACTCCGTAATGAGGTTATCAGACAGAGAACCAAAGTGATCGACATAGCTCTTCGGATAAGCAAGCTGAAGTGGCAGTGGGCTGGACATATCTGCCAAAGAACCGACAACCGCTGGGGTAAACGAGTTCTTGAGTGGAGACCACGACTTGGCAAACGTAGTGTGGGACGCCCTCCAGCCAGATGGAGTGACGATCTGCGGAAGATTGCTGGCAGGAAATGGATGCGTCAAGCCGAGAACAGGGCGAAATGGCGTGCATTAGGGGAGGCCTATGTCCAGCAGTGGACTGCAATAGGCTGATGATGATGATGATGATGATGATGTAGCTGTAATTTCACCAGCACCCTTACCCTTCAAAACCGGAACACAGTATACAATAGGTAAGGTGGCAGTACTTCCCTGGACGAACTCTTTCACAACGAGCTCCACAGCCACTGAATAAAGGCCCCTAGTTGCCTAGTAGTTGTAAAGAGATAGACGTAATGGTTATGTATGGAAACTGAATCCGGTAATTTCCTATGTAATACCCGTACCGCTTACTTATGGATACGAAGAGATAATCGGATTAACTTATCCAAAACAAGCCTTCAACCTCAGCACCCAATCACACTCAAGTAACTTAGATAATATAGTCGTAACGAAGCTATCATAGTCATAATATCACAAACCGCAACTTGCCATAACACACAAGATCTTCAATTTCTAAGTTACATTTAAGTTGTTGAGTTACCAATTAGGCAAATATCACTAAATAGCAATGGTCGGGTATGATCGCGTATCAGAGCCTCGTTATAATATGGCCAAGTTTGTAAGTTAAACAAATTTCAGTTCAACTTGGCACACCCTCTATCTGATTTGCTGGTTTAAGTTACGAAATCTAAGTAAATTTTGGAACGTTGGTGATTCCTGGATACAGGTGCCTTTCTCGACCACGGTCTTATTGAGTAATCCTTGACATCAAACCTAACAGTTTTTAGTACAGAGATCGTCTCAAATCACAAAAAAAAAAGAGACAGCTGGTTTTATTTACCTCCCAAAAATAACAATTCATATCAATTGTATGCAATTGTCACATTTTAATACAAAAAAAGAATGAATGAGATATAAAGAAATTTCTCCACTAGTTTGTTTACATTAATACAAAGCTCGAATTCGAAGAAAAATTCCTTCGATCCAGCTGGGTTCGAATTAGCGCCTTCAGCATACCGTACCTGACGCTCTCCTAACTGAGAAATGGAACGAACTAGGAGGTCTATTCTACTACTACTACCTTTCTCCGCCCGACATCCGTCAGAAACAATTTCTGTGAAATAAGTAATACTCGACAAAATTAAAATATGCATGATGCGAATGAAGTTTCATACTTATCATGATTCAATATTTTTCTCTTGGCTTAGATATAATTTCGATATATGTATAAAAGGGCAACGCCGGTATCGTGTTATTTTTCCGGCGGTTTAAATACCGCATCTGAAATGTAATGAAAAGACACATAACTGTGTTTTGTTCGTGGTACAGCCAAGTTGAACATATTTGCATTTTTTTTTATTTATTGCAATGTATTTACACGTTATTACAGTTTAAGAACTAATATACCGGAACCATAAGCCATAGTTTCCCAAAGTGCTCCCTATCGAAATTAGGCGCTGTAAACTTCTACGGGTAGGGTCCTTCG
Organism: Hyposmocoma kahamanoa; assembly: GCF_003589595.1. NCBI lineage: Eukaryota > Metazoa > Arthropoda > Insecta > Lepidoptera > Cosmopterigidae > Hyposmocoma > Hyposmocoma kahamanoa. The sequence continues at coordinate 4,336,308 of NW_020653731.1, forward strand.
GAAGCAATCGGGGGGCGTTGAAGCTTCAACTTCAATTGCTTCCGAAGCATTTGTATCATTGTGTCCAGAGGGGTGCTACAGCATTTGAAAAAGACCTGAATTATCTACATAAACTACACTATATATATATATATATAAAAGTCTTTTATTTTTTATAAAAGTTTTTTATTGTAATAACAAAGATCGAATAACTCTTTCGATCCGGTCGAACGACATCTTCTAGCAAGCCGTGCCCGACGCTATGCCAACTAAGCCACGGAACGAAACGTATACTATTTTGTTTGTTATTACTCAAAACAAGATGTGTTTTGTTGTGAGTAACATTATTATTGTAGAATTAAATCCAAGTTCCAACGTTTTCATTCTTGCTACACGTTTTAACTTATACCATAGCTAAGATAATTCTATAACGGGCACACTCTGCTATAATTCGGTTAGTTGCCACATTGTCTGCGGCTCCGTTGTATTAATTAATTGAGTTGGATGAGATTGTGTTCAAAACTTGCAACGATCGCGTTATATCATAAACCTTGAATACTAGATAAATTGAGTTTTCAGATGTTAGAATAATATAGTTTGTAAACGAGAGACTTATCGTAGTTTTCTTGTTTTGATAATAATGAAAATCTTAGGCAAAATCGGCAATAACAAAGAAAGTTAACACTTCCACTTCTTATAACGCAAGTGTTAAGTCAAATAGCCTAATAAACGCCAAGTTTGGCAGGCCGGTCAGCCAGCGCAGCAAAGTTGCAATCAGATTTACGCACCTTAAAGATTGATCTCTTAGTGAAATGCTTGATAGGTGCCATATATTTATACCAATTACGTAACTAAAGTCAGAACACTGCGTTTCGGTTTTGAAGGGCTGGTGAAATTACAAACACATGGGACTTTTCAACGTATGTTCCAGTGTGACGGGCGCAGTGGCAGTACCGCTCCAATCTCTGCGATTAAAAGTTACGAAAGGCACTGCAACTGTTATTGACAGGAGTGTCACTTACCACCAGTCGCACGAATTGTTCGTCCTGTCCCTTGGTATCATAAAAAAGAACCAATGTAACCCTCGTGTGTATGACAAGAAGACAAGCTTATAATTTTTTTTTATGTTCCGAAAAACTTGACACATCAAGTTAATATTTTTTAATTCCGTAGGCCAAAGGTCCCTTACTTATCACCACAGTTGCTAATGAAACTGTGAAGCCAACTCGGTTACATTGATATAATTGCAAAGTCCATTTCAGGTTTGTCGTAATTACCAACCCTTTGACTTGGTCAAGTTTTGAATAATTTCTGAATTCTCTGAAATATTTCCAAGACAATTATATAAATGTCTATTTCAAAGTTGAAATATATGTCTGAAGTACATAAATCAGTCTCTTTGTGACTTTAGTAGCAGTAAAACAGTTCCAAATTCGGTAATAAAATTTGAAGTTGTAAAATTTATTTTATCTCGTAAAATATTTAGGTTCTGTTTAGAACGAAGCAGGAAATGCTTTGTAGTCCATGTTGTCTTAATCTATATAACGTCAATCATCTCACAGATAAGGTCTTTATCGAATAAGAGGGTTTTGAGTTTACTCTGATCTAATGCGTTTGAAGAGGAATTGAATTTGGACCTCTTGCAAAGAAGGCAAGCGTACTCCTAACTAGGCTTTAGATAACGAGTCATTAAATACTCAAATTAGACATAAATGATCATAGAAAAAAAGCTAGGCCAAACACGTTTACATTTAGCTATGAGAGCTGAAAGTTAATAAGGTGAAGCGATAATGAAGGCACGGGACGAGAGCGAGTGAGATGGCAGTAGTTTTGCTGTATCGTCGGTATTAGTGTACAATATAGGAGGGTGTTTGACCATAATAAAAATTAATAGTCTGCTAACCACTGCGTGTTGGGGATTTAGCGTACCATATCACACAGACCATATGTTACTGTGCCATATCGAGATAACGGATTTGTCATAAAAAATTGTCTTGGTAAACGTCTTTTATTAATTTATTCTTACAAGTATAGACCTTGCAATAACGGTACTGTGTAGAGATTGCCGATTGCCGGTACTTGTAAAATTGGTACCGGGAAATACTAACAAATTTCGGTACTCAACAAAAACCATCGAAAATAAAGTTTTGAAAAAGGCGTAGAAAGTATTAATTTATTATTTAACTTGAACTTGGCGGTACCACTACCATACTACAAAATATACACAGTGCAATATATATGTTAACTTAAAACCCGTTGTTTCAAAATCAACACATTTATATTTGTGTATAGTTATCAACAAACTCCACCAAATACTGTTTAAACGAACGACTTAATGAATATGCAAAGTATCCTCCAGGGTATGATGTACTGTGCCTACACGCTACACGTACATAAGAACACACCTGTTGTGACACCGACTCGTAACACAAGGTCGGTTTTATGCAAAATATATGCACGACATAACCTTGGCTCCGCTGTTAGGTATAACGTATGTATGTGTAACAAACCACTAAGGGGTATGATACAGGGGTATTAATGCCTGGTTACAACAATTTAGAAAAGTAACTTTTCTGAACTGGTGTTGAGTGTGGTCTGATTTAGTTTTAGCATTTATAATCCTCGGGAAGTTTTAATTCTGAATTAAGCGAACGGTAACCGTGGGAACAGTGGTTCTATATATTTGATAACCACGATCCCCAAACAGGGAAATATTAAGAATGAGTAGAATATAGGCGCCGCACAAACACGTGTCTTTTATTGGGTACAAACAACCCACAACTAGAACCGAATATTCTATTTTCAAACAATTGATATGAAATTGACACAGTCGTCGGTTGCGGTATTTGACAGTCGGACAGTGTCGTCGATTGCCGTAACCTTTAACCGCAATTTGTGTGAAAATAGAATTTTCGTTTCCAGTTCCGGTTGCTTGTATCCAACATACGGCACACGGTTACGCGGCGCCTTAGCTTATAATATAATTAAATATAAAACAGCGATGTAGGTCAGTGGAAAGACGTTGCCTCTTGTTGAAAAGTCGACGGTTAAAGTTCCAATAGTGGTTGGTATCTATGAGCTCAATTTCTAAGTAAATTCGAGTTTTTAGGTTTTCGTGATTGTTATCATAGGAAATGAATATGTTTTTGACCAACTTTAAAAAAGTAGGTTCTTCCGTATGTTTTTTTTTGTGAATATGTTACACGATAACTCCGATATTAGTGATTTTGATGATTCTTTTTTGTTGGAAAGAAGGTCTTTCGGTAGTGGTCCCATTTAAATTTGAAGAAAATATACCACCCTTATAGGGTGACAAACTAGATATATAGAACCGATTGCAATAAAACTTGGCAAATAGATGTAATTTCACCATTGACTTACAAATAAATGGACGACGGGTCTAATACAAAAACCACGAAAAAAATGTCCCAAGTCACCTATTCGAAATTTAAATTGTAATGTCATCGCAGTATCGCGCTGTCAGTCGAACAAATGAAGACTAAAGCGGAGTGTCGCGCTCTGTATACGATTTTAGCGCCTTACAAGTGCGGACACTTTTTAGCGCCGACCCGACGTCCATATAATTGTAAGTCAATGAATTTCACGTTGTTTTTTTCTTCTGATTTATATTGTGTATATTTGTTTCTTTTTTCAAGCCCTCGGGCCCTTCACAGGTGAAAAAAAAAATGAAAGCCGTTTAGATCCGAAACAATAGTTTTATTTTCTAATCAAATGTTTAATAGCATTACCTCTCGCTTCTTCTTTTAGTATGATGGCATTCACTATAATGCTTGCCATAGTAATGAAAAGATTTGCCAATCAGCGTAAGGGTGTATTCGCCGATTGTTACCCAGTATGCGCCAGATGTACAGAAAAGGAATGGTACAATCTAAGGTTGATGCGAATATCAGCATCCCCATTCGCATAAATTAAACATCTGCATCCGCATTGACCGATGCTGATGTTCATTGATCATTGTTCATTTACAAACCATCCAGAAACAAACTGCAAGCTCTCGTTCTTACCTTTTATAAAATTCCTGTATGATCTTTTTGCATTTTAAACGACCGGCTCGAATTGATTAAGCTAAGCCATAAGCAGATTGATTTGTTTTTCGCACGTAAATTTTTTGTTTATAAATGTCACGTCAATTTATCAGCATCAGCAACCGCATTTGCATCCGCATCCGCTGATGTGTAGGTATAAAACCTGCATCAGCAACAACCCTGGTATAATGAACAGCACATCAAGCTGTACCCTTTTTAACCGACTTCAAAAAAGGCGGAGGTTCTCAATTCGACTGTATGTTCTTTTTTCTTTTTTTTTTGTATGTGTGTTACGCGATAACTCCGGTATTTGTGAACCGATTTTCATGATTCTTTTTTTGTTGAAAAGGCGGTATTTCCATAGTGGTCTCATTTTATTTTGAAGAAAATCATCCACCTCGAACGGTGGCTGTTCACGCATGAAGATTCATTTTTATAAATAGCGCCTAACTTTAATTTAGGAGCAATTACTTTAATGGTTGATTTTGCTATTTCTCCAATTCAAGGCGTTTTTCTCTCAATATACTTTGTGTAGTGTCGTAGTGAGAACCTATTTTTATTATCTCCTGTGTCAAGTCCTGTATACTGTCGAACTAGGGGATATTTCAATAAAACTTAGCAAAGAGACGTAATTCCACGTTCTTTTGAGGTCGGTTATTTTAGTACTCTGTACTGAGATTATTTTTATTATTGCCTCCAATGCAACGAAACAAAATCCGTCAATGTGTAGCTTGATGTGCTGCCGTCTTTACGTCGTCGTGCGGGAGGCTGCTTTCGTGCACCTCTCGCTAACGATGAAGGAAACGTGATGAAAACTGCATGTAGAATATGGGACATAACGTCGGTGAAGTGCAAACCATCTCCTCGTCCAAATTCGTGCCCTGTGACGTAGAATGGGTGGATGCTGATGATAAGTAATATCGGTATTAGAAGATATTTACCTGCTAGTTTTATTACGCGTAGATAAATATCTTGTACATATGTGAGTTTCAGCCTATGCAGGGTCGATGTTTGACGTTTATAGAAATACAAAAAGGTTTGTCTTGTACTTTATATGTGCATAACTTTTTAATTTAAGGAACTTATTATTATTTCTCGGATAACTTTTTTTAATATATAACATTATTATAATCCAAGTTGCCCTGTTCTGTAAAAAGTTACGGTTTTTGAGTACGTGTTATTTTCAAACTCAAAAATATTTTACCGGAACCTAGCAAACTACGACCGTAATCTTATTAGTCTACATCAATTAATTTCAACATCTATTAGTTAATATCTTCTCTACAGAGTGTTATTGAGTTTGATTAGTTAAATTAGTAATTAACATCAGAGATCGGAAAATACAATTTACGTAAATTCCAATGAAGAGTTGATAAAAGCTCCCTCTTCATACTCAGAATTATTATGGTAATTTTCTTTTACATTTGTGATGTATAACTAGTAAGTGTACGATAGTGTATTTTTTAAAAAGTTGTGTAATTGTATGCAAAAATTATAGCTACTTTGTGTTTTAAGCATTCAGGATTTCCGAGGAAGTTATTGGCTACGCCATCGTATAATAACTAATGTCACTCTTACAACGTTACGTTTTTGAAGGTGTTGGTGAAATTACACGCACTTGGGACTTGTCAACTTGTGTCTCAAGTGACGGACGCAGTGGCGGTGCCCTCCCAAGACATTTATCTGCTCGGTGATTTAAAGCTCTGAGTGTAACACAAAAACAAACTAGCGCAGCATTTTCGTAATAAAATATTATGAAAATTATAATATAAAACGGTCACGATATTCAATAAATGAATATTTTATTTGTATTATATTTTTTATTCTATGTTAAGCATATTTAATCACTCATCCATGACAATGAGACAGTGCTTAAAGCACGAAATATTAGTTTGCTTAATAAAATAAATACAACTCGATTTAGATCAGAAACAATGGTTTTATTTCCAATTAAGAGTTTATACAATCTCAAATGGCATTGGTTGATTCCGCATTACAGTGAATCAATCACTTTGAAAAAGATATATAGTAAAATTGAGGATATATTCTGATTATTATATGCAGTGTGAAGACACGATTCCTAAAATTTTTTACGATACAAGAAAACACAAACTTACCTCGAAATTTTTACAAGAAAAACCGCTGTTTTCAATATACTTTACACTTTATACACCAATAATTATTTTAATATCAACTGAACCATAAAGAACATAGTACACGGTACACATTTTTCAAAATGACTTTAGTTTGACTACCGTAATTGTTAAAATGGGACAAACGCGTTATTTTGTTAATGTTCTAATTACTGGTATATTTACATTGACCTTACAGCTTTTAATTACACCTTTTGAATGTAAATTCGATGTTTCTTGTTTCATTTTGAGAAGAATAATTGCTTTTCACTGTTGATATTAGTGATAGCCTGTAGGGAGAAAGTCTGCCTTCCATTCAGCTTCGATTCGATTCCCAGCAAGTTCAAGCTTTGGACTTTGAACCGTTCTAACACAAGCGACAAAGTTGACGTGCTTTTGACCCTGTGCCATTTTTTAATTAAGTGCAGTTTGGTTTACTAAGCACAAATTTAGTTTGTTAACCGACTTCAAAAAAGGGGGAGGTTTTTAATTCGACTGTTTGTTTTTTTGTGTGTATGTTACACGATAACGGCATTGGTGAACCGATTGTTTTTTTTTAAAAGAGGGTACACCAGTAGTGGTCCTATTTAAATTTCAAGAAAGATAAATGAATTTTGTGGTCGATTTTAATAGTACTCTGCACTGAAATTGTTTGGAAATAACGTCGTGCACCCTTCAAACTAAGTGAAGTTTTAAGCCCGCAGGAACTGAATATCAATGTCCAAAAAATTAGTTTAAAGAATTCACATGTCAAGTAGTGCATTAACTGCAAGTTGCAAGTGGCAGGATTGAGTGTGAAGTTCGAAACGACGGTGTGACCAGGTTGCTAAAAGTCTGGCAGAACCAGTGAGCGGCGTATTCCACCTAGCCAAACACTGAGTGTAGTGGCGAAGGTTGAATGACGATGTACTCGTACTTGCGCTAAGTCACGATCCTCAGCAGTGAATGACAGACATTGGAAGAGGGAAATATCACGAGGAACTTCACAAGTTCTCCAAGGATTGTGGGTCTTTTATGTGCAAGTTTCATCACGAAGTTTGCCTTCACCGTTAGTGACAGATGTTGCTACGAAATCTTCACAATGTACGTAACTTAGAAGACAAGACAGTGTAGTAGTATTTCTCCTTGTGAAAGAGTTCGTCTTGGGAAGTACTGCCACCTACCTATATAGTGGTTTGGAAGGGTAGGGGTGCTGGGTAAATTCCAGGTACATGGGATTGTCAACTTATATCTCAGGTTGACGGGCATAATGGCAGTGCCCCTGATCTTTATCTCAGAGATCTTTACGATTTAAAGCTCTGAGTGGCATTGTAACTGTTATGGACAGGCGTGTAGCTTATCATCAGGAGCACGACTATTTCGTCCCGTCATTTAATCGTCACGTATCATAAATAATCTCAGTACAGAGTACTAAAAAACTGACCTCAAAAGTTCGTGGAATTACGTCTTGCCAAGTTTTATTGAAGTCGGTTACTGGAAAGTGAGCGAAACCGAAATTATCCCCTAGTTTGCCACCCTTAGAAGTGGAATATTTTCTACAAATTTAAATGGACCCACTACTGAGTTACCTTCTTTCCAACAAAAAAGAACCATCAAAATCGGTATACAAAAAGGACTTCTCGCGTAACATACATAGAAAAAAAAACAATATAGACGAATTGCGAACCTCCTCCTTTTTTGGAGTCGATTAAAAACAGAAAAATGAATGACAGTAGTGGCGGGAAATAAAACATCTATAGCTAGTTCTCATTTAGTTCTTAATTCGAAGTAAATAATTATCTCATAGTCAATTTACTAAATGGCAGTGCGTAGTAATTTGTTTGTCCCCAATCCATGTCAAACTTTTCGTTGAAAAGGGTTATATCGGTTGTGGTGTTACGGGAGGCCAAGTTTAAGTAGTGTATTACCGAGCGCGGCTTTGAGTCGACGATATAGGTTAAAAGCAAGTTGCATTAAGGTGGCCTGATACTGCGATACAGTCTCAATTGCTATAGCTTATGTTTAGGCAGTAAGACAAGATTTTATACAAAATATGCATTTACTCTTGACTATACTAATATCACATCAAATGCCAAGTTTTCAGGAGAGAAGATTAATGATTCTACGAACGAAATTAATCCGTTTTTTTTATTCTTAAATAGGAGAGTGATAAATTTTCGCATATCCATAATTGGTTTCATGTAGTTCGTATTATTTTTATGACTTTCATGTGATATAAACACTTTTGACGTACGATGACTTCTGGCTTTATAAATAAATACCAAGAGCACGATTTTGTATCTTAATGGCACGTTTATTCAACACGATTTCATCGCGATCAGCGACCGCGTGCATCTACCTGTCATGGCAAAATACGCTCTATTTATTTAGCTTTTACGTTTTAACGTAAATGAGCGTTCTGGGCGCTCGAGCGAGATTGGATTGTCTTTGGACTATTCCGAAGGATTTAAATGTTGTTGCCTAGCAAATAGAATTCAGATTCGCCGTTAATGTTCGTGAAAGCGTGGTAAGTCAAAAAGTGGTACTTTCGCGACGGGTAATTGGGCACTTGGAGTCTACACAACCTCAAATGGCTTTGATTATAGTAAAATGAAGGATATACTGATTAGTATACGATGTGAAAACACGAGTACTAAAAATTAACGTGATAGAAAAAAAACAGAAACTTACCTCGAAATTGTACTAGAAAACCGCTGCATTTAATAGGTGCTTTACATACACCAATTTTTTTTTTTAATATCAACTGAACTAAATAAAACACTTATGCTATGTGATATATATTTTTCAAACGGCTTTAATTTCATTTGTAAAAAAACAAATTCTGAAATAAAGCCTGTCCCTGCTGCTCGACCCAAGCATAATGAACCGTTTTAGTACAGGAAAATTTGAATTGAAGCCGAGAGAGTATCGACTTTCAAATGAAGAAAGAAGTGATTTCTAAAGTGATTGATAAAATTGAGCCTATCAATACTATTTTTCTTTTCGTACCATTAGAGCGTAGCCTTCTCCCTCTCTCTGTCTTTTTCTATCTCTTTGTATTTTTTTTTTGTAAAACCCTACCCTATTCATTGCTAATCATGTCTCTGCCTAGATACTAATGTCAAAATTCCTTGAGACGGAGTAAAATATTTACTGTTAACATTTTAGTGCTTCAAGTGACCGCTAGAGGCACTTTATAATGTGCCATAGTAATTTTTGTGTAATAGTAGTTTAGATTGTTTAATCACATAAAAAGGAAATTGAATTTTAGTACATTTTAATAATGCAATTATAGAAATGTTTTTGAAACCAAAGTGAGTGAACTAAAAAAAGTAATTATTTTCGATATCGTTTAATATTTACGTTACCACATAAATAATAATGAACAAATTTTTATATAATTACTTTCATAACAAATTATTTACAATTTTTCGACCGTTTCATAAAGATAACTTACTGGTATATGATATATCTTTCACCTAATGTGCTTGGAAATCCGCACAGGTTATTGCAAATATTTTACGACTGGTATTTGCGATAAGGCTCTATTTGCTGTTATGATTGAAAAAGAAGTGCTATTATAAACGTTATATGGTTTAAAATGCCAAAGTTAAAAGGAAAAAGGACTTTACACCTACCGCGACTGCATTACCACGAAGTCTGAGGAGATTAGTGCAGTACATCAGACTAAAAGCCAAATACATCCTGAGGGTCGAGCAGTTGAAGTCTCGCCACAACGTGAATTTTAATTCGTTTGTGGTGAGAGTGTCGACCGAACATCTATCGACCTTCGTGAAGGAGTTTTGGCCAAAGGGTGTCGTATATCGGCAATTTCGCGGCCGGTTACCTGACACAAGATAGCGCGACACGTGCACTTCGTGTAGATTAGTTATTTAGTTTTTATATTACATCATATATGTATGTATGTTAGTCCTTAAGATATATATATTATATGGGCTATAAATTGCCTGACTCAAATAAATAAATAAATGTACTGTTTATATGTATACATTATTAGTGTTCAATGTTTAGTGTATTTATTCAACCCAAGGACCAACCTTTCTTACATTCCATACATATAAAAAAGGTGTTAAGCAAGGTGACCCATTATCGCCAAAACTCTTTACCAGTACCCTCGAAGAAATCTTTAGGAAGCTAACAATCCGGTGGGAAGGAAAAGGCATTAGTGTCGGCGAGTAAAGGTGAACTAACCTCCAGTTCGCGGATGACATTGTCCTCTTTTCTTCGTCTGTCCAAGAGCTACAAGATCTGAGCTTTGCAAGCGTCGAGATCGGACTAAAAATGGACATGACCAAGACCAAAGTCATGATAAACACAATCAAGTGCAAAATTTGCGTTGATGGACAGGATGTGCAGTATGTGCAACAAGAGCAAGAAATTGCTAGACACACTAAGAATGCCTGGAGGAGTTAATTGGTCCACGAAAGATCTTATGAGGAGTACTTTCCCTACGTTTCTCAAAAAGAAGCTGATGGACGCGCAGACTTGGTCACGTACGAACATCTAAAAGTCCGAACTCGGGGTCTGCCAAAGAGCAGTGGAGCTCTGCATACTTGGTGTGAAACGGACCGACTAAATTCGGAACACGACACTGCGCTCCCAAACTCAGATTGCTGATGTAGCCCAAAAAGCTGCGAAGCTGAAATAACTAAGGCTGGTCATGTCTGCCGCATGCCTGAAGACCTGTGAGCTAAGGTAACCGCCCAGTAGAGCCCCAAAAGCGTAAAGGGCCGCGGCAGCCCGAGGAAGCGATGGCATGTTGAACTGGACGATTACGAGAAAGTTTGGGTTCAGTTAGCTCAGAATCGAGATGCGTGAATCAGGGGATGCCTTTGCCCAGCAGCAGCAGTGGGATACATCGGGTTAATTATTACTATAATTGCAAGTGTATCTATTTAAAATACTTCTATTATAAGACTTTATTCGGAACTCAAGGGAGGCAAGCGAAAGCATGGCGAACAACTCTTGGATATGAAGATATGCTTAAGTGCCAAATGAAAAATTGCGACGTTGACCCAACAGAGTGAAAGAAAGAGACAGCCGTTCGCCCGCAATGTAGATGTTTTATGGGAAACGTTATAATTTGAGACTCGTCGACGAATTTGGTTGGACGTCAGACGTGGCGAGCTGAAAGCCCGACCACCTGCGGCGACCAGCTACAACTACATTCTCGGTTGCTCACTTGCCCCCTGTGCGCATGGATCTTTACTAATAAGATCGGGTACGTGAGCCACGTGAAAGCGCACGAGCGCCACCAACAGCGAAGCTAAAGCAGATGCCGTAGCCGAAAGGCCGGTCAGGAGAATTCAATTATAAGACTTTGGTTATCTATATAGTGTTATCCCTAAAAGAAATCAAAGAAATAGTTGAGGGGTGTATTTTCCAACTATTTCTTTGGTTTCTTTTAGGGACAACACTGCCCTCGTAACGAAAAAAGGCACAACTATACGTACTTTACACAGCAGTTGTGTCTTTTTTCGTTCCGAGGGTAGAACATACCTAATATACAAAGAAATAGAACATTCCTTTTTTGTTTCCTCAAATTGTTGAGAAACTGCGTCATTTACACTATTCACTCGAAGTAGTTAGGAAAATTATAAACGTTTCTTAACTGTATCTACAACTAGTGACGGTGTTTACCTTCCGGCAGTGTTGGGCGTTAATCAATTACATTTCAATCAGATATTCAGTCAGATTAAAAAATCAATTCAATTGAATTGCGACGCGTCGCAATTGATTTAATTGCAATTGATTTTAATTGCAATTGATTTTAATTCCAATGGATTTTAATTGCAATTAATTTCAATTGAATTGATTCCAATTGCAATTAAATTAATTGCAATTATTTTTTTTTAGTTGTTCTAAGAAACAATTGAAACTAACAATTAAAACCGAAAGTACCAAATAAAAATGTCATTACGAATATGGGTTAGGGGGTGGGTTAGGTTAGGTTAGGGGGCCGGTTGGGGGGCCGGTTGGAGGGCCGGTTGGGGGGCCGATTTGGATGCCGGTTGGGGGCCGGTTGGAGGGCCGGTTGGGGGGCCGGTTAGGGGCCGGCTGGGGGCCGGGTGGGGGGGCCGGTTGGAGGGTCGGTTGGGGGTTCGGTTGGGTGACCGGTTGGTGACTTTTGTAATAACCAAATTACAAACTAATAGGCATGATAGGCTGCTAATAGATTGACTGCATGTTTACAGTTGTCGGTGTCGACTGCATCCAGATTATACTTGAAGTAGTCATCGGAGACCTCGTCTGCATGAAGTCGATAACGACTTCACGCATTAACTGCATGCAGTTGAAACAGATTTCATGCAGCCAAAATCGACTGCATGCAGTTAATGCTTGAAGTCGTTGTCAACTTCGTGCAGTCGTGTTTCGGCCGCATGAAGTTGATTACAACTTCACGCATTAACTGCAAACATGCAGTCAATCTGTTAGTAGCCTTAATGTATAACTTATTCGGTTATCACTTTCTTTTTGTTAGAACTTAACCTAACATTATCGATGAGTCTACAAAGATCCTAATAGCAACAACAACTGGTAAAGTCGTAACTTTGCTGTAAATCACTTTCCTGGCCATTGAGAAACTTAGACAGCAATTCTTGATTAAATACTTGTGCCTTATCCTTTAGTCCACGTTCTTGTTCTTAATTATTTTACTATTGACATGTAGGCGTGGTCGTTACTTATTAAACCCTGTCCAATGCCTACAAACCTGAGACCACAGACCACATACCTGAGACACTAATGTAAAGAACCGTCAATAGATCTCTCAATCTAATCCGTCCATTACCAGTCATATACTTTGTATTATATGGAGGTGCTTCTTTTCTATACGTAATCAATATTATCCAGTGCTTTGCTTATTGGTAATACTCGCTAGAACCTTTTTGGCTTGCAGCAGTACACAAAAATTATCATTAAGCTGGTGGTACCAGTGACCGACAAGCAACACTGTTCGATTTTTTTTTTAATCCATTTCTAATAATACCTAGGACAAAATTTTCTATCATAAACACGTTTGTTATTAGTAAGTGTCGATTACTGGTTAGTTAATTAGTGAATTTTTGGTATTCTTTACTGGATAAACACTAGTTTAGGTTTTATTTAGTATAATAGATTTTTTTATGAAACATACTACAGCATAATGTTTCTTTAGGATTATATCTGTCAAGTAAACTAATCACTATTGATATATGTTTAAAAACAAAAAACTTTGTTATAATTATTAACACAAAGATCGGACACTAATGAAAAATCCTTATTCTGCCTGAATTCGAACCAGCGTCTTCTGGCAAACTGTGTTAGACGCTATGCCAATTAAGCCATGGAAAACCCACGGACCTTACGAATTTTCCTATGTGCTTGTTGCAGATCTTTCTTTTTGGTTTTTAACGACTTGTTTGCCGTTAAAAAGAAAAAGTTATTTCAAATTTAAAAATACACTTCCCTTAAAATGTCGATCATACCCATCACCCTAGTTAAGTATGAAATGAAACAATGTTTTTAGATCTAATTCGCGTATAATTATTTCTTTTTTCAAACAGGCTAAAGTTTCGGGCCCTTTACAGGTCCCATGGTCGCGATTGACCGACTATGGAACCTGTGAAGGACCCGAAACATTGGTTTGTTTGAAATAACAAATACAAGCGATTTAGATTAGATATTTAAACTGTTCGTTACGTACGTGCTTTTTTGTATATTTGTTTGCAATATGAATTTTAATCTCTCATCTTTAATCTTTTTTTTTTCAATTAGTTCACATTGTTTTGTGTACTTGCCAGAACACATTGTACGTTTTATCTATCCATCTATTAAGAAATCGATATGTCTTAAAATAATAACTTGGTCATCCCTATTCTATCCGGGTCTAATAATTGCCATATTAAGGAGAGAACCACTATGGAGTGCAGTCAGCAATTCGTAGACTTTCCTTCCCTAAAGTCTAAAAATGTGGCGGTAAGAAATTTTTAGCGCCTTTTTAAGAGCACAGACCGCGGTGATGATCTTTCTTCGGCCTCTTTATGACGTTTTGAATCTTTCAGACACATTTTGTATTTGTTACATGCGCGCCGTCACTTCTAAATTCGATTATCATTGCTCAAGTTACAACTGTCGTCCCTCTCTTACTCATTCAAGTCTCGATGCTGGGTTACGTCCTCTGGATGTCCTTCATGGAGACGGTTTTAGTCCAGTTCACGTCGGCTCAATTCAAGTTGACTTCACAATTATGTCTTCGAAATGTGTTTGTATACCATTCTCGATAAGCCGACTTACGATGTTTACAACACCATTAAAGCTGAACATAAACACACCTTGAAATATTATACAAAGGAGTCTGCAATATCTGCACGATATTAAGTATTGTAGATATTTGAAAATTTTTCTGCGCATAAATACAAAACTAATACCAATACGTTGTATATACTCTCTCTCACACACACACACACACACGCACGCGCACGCGCACGCGCACGCGCACGCACGCACGCACGCACGCACGCACTCACTCACACACACACACACACACACACACACACACACACACACACACACACACACACACACACACACACACACACATGTTTACTTGTAAACATCAGATACTGTAATTATCTTATCGAGTAAATAAATGTTTTTTTTTATTGTACATAATATGCTACAGACTGTATATTTCATAATAAATATCTACTTAGGTGGATCTAAAAAATGGTAAAGCATATTTTTTTCCAAAAATACTCGCTTAATTAACGAGCATTACTCAAAAGATATCACTGGATATACTTGTCACATTATCAAGCGCTAATATAAAAGCGCCAAATCCCGAACAGTCATTATTGGATCTTACGATGGTTTTGAAACATGATGAATGAGGTTGGGGCAATAATAATAAATGTAGAAAATTACTTCCCCTCACAGTGAAGTTATACGAAAAGGAAATCACAAATAACAAGAGAGAAAAGGTGGTTTGGTATACAAATCGTGCCATTTGATTATCGAGTGATTATGGTTGTTACGGAATGGTAGCTTCAATTTTTTCATGTCACAACATTGAAGTCAAAAGATTATTTCAAATTCATGACCCAAAAGTAACAGAACTTATGGGTTCATTTTAGTTGTTATAATTTTGTAATCATCGTTTTAAGGATTTGGCGACTTTAAAAAGAAACAAAGGCTTCTATTATAAGATTCAAATTTTCAAATAAAATACGACTTTTCAGGTTTTTGCGATTGTTATACATAGGAAACTATTTTTCCAGATTTAAATCTCGTATATTTATTTTTTCCAAACAATATCAATTTTTATTAAGTTAAATTTATTATTACTTAATAATGGAAATTAGAATAATTTAAAACATATTAATTAGTACTCCAGTCTCTTTGGGATTGCACTTAATAAAAATTGATATTGTTAAAATAAAATAATCTGTAAAACGTAAAACCTAAGAACTCGATATCTATCAACTTAATTTATATTTTACCGAAAACCGTTGTTTTTATCGTAAAACCCCTATTATAAATTTAAAAGCTTCCTTATATATTTAATTTTTTTTAACTATTATGTATACATTAATACGCCTATTTCAAACAAAATGTTTACATTTTGGTTAATTTTGCATTCGCTTTGAGAAAAAAAATATTATACTGCTAAATTCGTGTCATTTTTGAATACGAGTTCCGGCGACGCACTAATGCAGCGCAAATGGCTCGAAACATTAACGATGTCTATGGAGTGGATATTAATAACAAACGCACTGTATATTTTTGGTTTGCCCGATTCCGCAGTGAAATTTTTTACCCGGCAAATGGATCCAGTGGACGACTATAAAATATGGGTGAAATAAAAAGAAACTACTTAAATCGACTCTGATTTTTAAAGTGATTTCTTCACTTTTTTATGATACCAAGTTACGGGTGGAACAAGTTGTGCACCTAGTCGTAAGCGACACGCCTGTCTATAACATTTGCAGTGCCCCTTAGAGCGTTAAATAACGAAGATCTGAGAGGCACTGCCATTGCGCCCGTCACATACATTGACAAGTCCCATGTGCCTGTAATTTTACAAGCACCCTTACCCTTAAAAACCGGTATGCAGTATTACTCGCATTACTGCTTCGCGGTAGAAATATGCCTATATAATGTTCTAAATGTCACTGTGCCTACTGTACTGCTACGTAATGTACTGCATTTCTTTATTTCAGGTATTTTAGTTCGTCAAAGTATCTACTCATGAGTCAGATTCTGGAATTGAAAATAACAACTTCAACCGAAAAACAAAGATTCGCAACAAGTACATCTAGATAAATTCGTAGGTCTGCTGAAACGTTCCATAGTCGCGTTGTTCACTTAAAAAATAAAAACATATTGTCTGTTGCACGAAAAAATTCAAGTCACGTTTTAGACAGAGTATGACTATTCTAGGACTTTTTTTTTGTGTAAATGAAAGATCCGCGGATCACGTCTTGTGACGCAAAGTTTTTAGCTCGCCTCGGGGCGAAGATTTTTATTATTCAAAAGCTTTTGCTCATGACGTCTTGATGAATGCTGCAAGAAGTTTAAATTTTATATCCTGCTAAAGCGAATGCGAGTTATAAAAATTACGATTCATTTGTACGACTTTACGTTGCACTGTTTGTTTTTCTCTCGAAATTGTTCGGGAATGTTGGTATCTTTTTCAAAACTAGAAGACACAATGTGGCACGTGGTCGGGCCCAAATTGCCGTTAATGTCTTGTTTCCTAAAAACGTAGCCATGATGCATTAGTAACGTTTCATTAGGCTCATTATCTACCAACGAGGAGTGAAGACGGGTTGTTTCATCAACCAACAGTATCCATATATCTACGTGATATATGGTAACTCCGTACGTTTGAATTGCAATGAGCATAGAACGAGCAGCGCTACGAAAAGCGAGAGCATCGTGAGATTTTGCGAATGTGTGCATCCGTACACGACACACGGCAGACGCGCACACATACAAGCCGCTCTGCTACGTTTTTATAGAGTTACCATAGTAGTTTTATTATACTGTGATATCTATTTCCTTAATTCGAGATCACCACATCGTTAGCCTCCGCTGTGTGTTTTGCTTGTTAATTGTTGCTAAATTTTCAAGTATGCTGGCCGACAGTCGTCGTTGCAACGTTTCGGAATTCAAAATTACTCAAAATAATAAAATATATTGCTGTAATTAAACAAATACTTACTTCTAACCGCCTCGCACAAGCACGCATCACGTCTTGAAAGTCGCAGCAGTAGAGCTACTTGTGAAAGACCTCGTCCAGAGTAGCACTGCCAGATTATCTAATTCTGCTGCCAAGTAGATCCGTTCCGTATTTGAAGACTAAACTTATGTCTCAGAACTTTGCCATTTAAAGCTCTGAGAGGCACTGCGACTGCTTTGGACAGGCAGGTTGCTTAACACCCGCACATGACTTGTTCGTCCTGTTATATGATACAACATAAAAAAAGGGATCGCATCGCTACGGACACGTCTGAGTTTACCTCCTATGGTGCGCTCGTATGAGATAATCTGTGCAGTCACGGACCGTGGAAAGCCTCCCTTAGATTTAGATTGAACTTTATACGATTTGTGACAAGTACAAGCAGTCCGTCTCTGAGTGCTACTTGTCAGCCTAATTTTACCCATCAATTTATATTAAACCTACCTAGTATCTATCTACCCAACTGATTGTGAGTAAATGTAAATTGAATTTGTCAGAAATCTGAATCAATTCACTCCAATTGGAAATAGTTTGGAATGGCTCAGATAATAGATAATTGTTATTGAAATTAAAAAACTTTTGCCTGCTTAAGTAAATTGTTACAATTTGTTTCGCGTGAAATCGATTCTTACTACACTATTGGAAATGACTTACAATTTTGTAGAAAATTAATTAACGTCATAATATGCCATTTTGATCGAACTACCTTACGAACTAAAGGGAACGAAATACAAAATTATGATTGTAATAATAACTAAGCTGCGTAAAATGAATTAGTCACAGAAAAATAAACACAAAATGTACCCACCAAATTAATCAAATTTAGTAAACAATCAAGAGCTCGTTGAAGTCACAATACTACGAAAAAATATACTTCCGAATAATATAGTAAACTTCCGAAAAAAAAAAAACTAATTTACTGACTTACTGATGTATGTCATTCATTATCATATGTATTTGCGTATGATGAAATACTTTCACAAGCGCCCAAATTTATACAATGTAAATGTATATACGATAAAAATAGCGAACAATAATTTTCGGTAAAATACGAATTAACTTAGAACTTTTAGCATTTCATCTTATTTGTACAAATGTTTTCAGTAGCTTAGTAAATATCGGAATTTTTAGCAGTAGAGCTCCTTGTGAAAAAGTTCGTCCTGGGAAATTCTGCCACCTTACCTATTTCTACCATCTAGCAGTAATGTGAGCATTATTGAGTTCCGGTTTAAGGGTGTTGGTGAAATTACAGGCACATGGGATTTGTTATTTTCTGTCTCAGGGCAATGGGGCATTGCCAATGTGCCCGTCCTTAAGTAAGATCCTTGCGATTTAAAGCTCTGAGTGACACTGCAACTGTTGTGGATAGCCGTGTCGCTTACCACCAGGCGCACGATTTGTTCGTTCCTTCATTTGGTGTTATAAAAAAAAGTAATATGCATATTTTGAAATTTACATGAGCTTTTATTACAACGCGTTATTTGACGCCCTAAATATTTTTTAAAAACCAAAATTATTTTCCTGTAAAAAGTGTTAACACTTTTCTTCACGGTGGTCACGAGAGGTAACCACCACTTTGAAGGCTCATATTTGACTAAAGTAGCCATTTTTTTAACTTAAATTTTGTCATGTTCTTCACGGTGGATACTAATAGCACAGATAATACAATACTACTAATAGTGACCACCTCCTGCATAACACCCCAGCATGCGAATTACAAAAAAAAGTGCAAGAATGCTTATAATTAATCCCGATTAAATAGGAGAGCACAAAAAAAAATTTCTAAAAAAAAATCTGATTATAAAAATCTGTGCCGCAAAAAGTTAATCATTTAGCATAAATATTTATTATTATATACAATTTTCACCGCCTATGGAGAGCATCAATCCTTTTCAACAATCAAGAACACTTTTCACCAAATACAAGTTACCCCAGATGAATTAACGAACACATTGTCTGGCATAGAATCCCCGACATTAGAGGTTTTGCTTCTTCCTTTGTTCCATTAATTGCGACTGTAAGGGCCTCATTCATATATTACCTTTGAATAGACTTTTCCGCTTTTGTTTTTCACTGACTTTCGTATTATTTTGATGATGTCGTTACAACCCGACCGAAATATGTGGACCTTGACTCACTTCCCTCTTCGTAGAACGTTACCCCACTTACAGTATCCTTGCCAAATGCATTCACAATAAATGTCATAATAAATTTAATGTCATTCAAGAGGTTTAGCTGAAATAATGTGGCGTATTTTTAATATTACTCTGACATATTTTTGTGCAGAAACCGACAAATTGTCGTCATGATCTTGTGGGAATAGCTAGACGCGACAGTTGTCAGACGACAAATAAAACGTTACGACATAATGGGAACAAAGTCAAAGTCAAATAATTATTTATTCCATAGGTAAAAGTTTTTACACTTGTGTAAAAACACACTTGAAAACATCATTTTTTTAAGCTACTTTTTAAACTACTGCTCGTTCACTACGCTGACCTCCCTGAGAAGAACGAGCAAGAAACTCTAGGGATTGCTCTTTTCAAATAAACTTAAATGCTATGGAATACACTTTGAATCATAATTGTGTGGAATCTAGACTCTTGTTCTCTTTCCATACTTCTTTATCTAAAACATACTCTTCAATTTCGTAACATAACTTTTCAATTAAAATACTTTTAATGTAAGTTTTAAACTAAAGAAATCATAATCTTAATATATTCCCCGTAATCTTATTGTAAAAACGTATACAGTTCCCCATAAAAGAATCGTTTACCTTAGTTAAACGAAATCGTAGTACCATGAGTTTGGACTTAGTTCTAAGGTTAATATTACGGATATCATCTTTCTTAATGAAATTATTTATATTTTTACGGGCGTACAATATATTTGAGTAAATGTATAGTGTGATGCCACAGAAACGCTCGTTTTTGCAACACAAATATGGTTTCTATATCTGCCGCTTTACCCCACATGAGAATCCCGTAAGACATTATACTATGGAAGTAACTAGAGTAAACTAGTCTAGCAGGAGCAACATCGGTAAGCTCACGTATTCTACGGACTGCGTATGCAGAGCTTAAGCGCGCCCTAAGGAAAGATAGTAGTATCTCGCGCTATAAGTCGCTCTCGCGCAAGTCGCGCCCTATCGTTCTAGGTGACCCACTAGCTGAGTGAAGAAACTTTAATAAGATTTTCACAGGTGGGGCTAACGCCAAAAAAAGCCGTTTGAACACCAACGACCAACAAAAAGATCTACGACAGGCGTGTAAGATCTTCGTAAGATCTTTTGGTAAAGCCGTTGGCTCCTGTGTGGCAACAGGCGACGCTGCTTTGAGTCCAGACAGATTGAAGTAATTTTTCTTAATGTTGTTCGATTTTTGTATGAATAACGTAATAAACATAATAATATAAAAATTACGGCAAACGTCACCAATGTCAGTTGAGTAGTCTATTCTTGGAATTTTGCAACATGAGGAGATATCAAATTTAACTTAGGTGTAGACAGTTCTTATTTCTAACAATAAAAAAGAAGGAGGTTTTTAATTCGACTGTATATATTTTTTTGTTTGTATATTGCGCGAATACTCCGCTGCATTTATGAACCGATTTTGATGATTAATTTTTTGTTAGAAAGAGGGTACCTCAGTATTGATCTCATTTGAATTTGAAGATAATATTTCATCTCTAAGGGTGGCAAACTAAATCCTGTTACACGCACTTTTCGGTAACCGATTTAAAAAAAAATTGGCAAATAGATGTAACTCCACCAACTTTTGAGATCGGGTTTTTTTATATTATCGAGCTGTGACGGAGGATGACTGATATTCATAATATAGGATTTTTCTAGTACGGGAAGTCAGTGGTCAATAAATATGTAACCTCAATAAATGATTACTATTATTTTAAACAAACATTAAAAAGAGAAATCTTACTTTTAAAATCTTTTTAAAAAAGACTTGAGTAACAACTCTTTTGTAAAACAAGAAAGAATATTATCTTTAACTCAAAAGTAGTTGCAATGCAAACATCTCATTTCTGCAAGGGAAAGAAATATTAAGATAGTTTGAAACATTAATCACAACGTCGCGGTTTTTTGAATAATGATTACGTTAGTACAATTTTCTTCACAAGGAATGTTTTCTCTGTTTTATATGTGTGATATGGCTCTTTGTCAGAGTGAAAAATAAATTTATATAACAACTTACGAATTGGATTTTAAACCTCACCGATGTGAGCTTTACAGCGTTCCGGTTTTGAAGGGTAAAAAACTAGACACATTGGACTTGTCAACTTTACGTCTCAGGTGACGAATGACGCCCTTTCAGATCTTTGCGATATAAAACTGTGAGTGGCATTGCAATTATAAAAAAAGAAAGAAAAACAGTTTATTTGGTAACACCTTATGACTGAATATATTTACATATCGATACCAGAAGTATCAATTAATGTAAGGGACAAACCGCGGTTTTTCAGGAGAGCCAAAAACGATTTTATTTTTTTAAATCTGTCTATAACTTTTTACCGTCTGCTCCAATTTAGATTGTGTCTAGAGCAAAGTTTCCTAGAATTTTAGGAAGGTTTAGGAATGCCCAGTGGTTTAAAATGTAGCATTTTCCTTACATTAAAAAAGATATCTAGTTGTGCTTTACGTTACTAATATTTTATGTGTAAACCGTCGAGCATAGTGTAAGCGCGAAGAGTAATAGAAAATTATACATAATTTTATTTGTAAAATCCTTTACAATAGAATTACGTATAATTTTCTATTTCTTTTACTGAATATAGAGACATATCTCAGGGGGACGGGCACAGTGGCAGTGCCCCTCAGATCTTTGCGATTTAAAGCTCTGAGTGGCACTGCAACTGTTTTGGACAGATGTAGCTTACCATCATGCGCACGACTTGTTCGACCCGTCACTAGATATTATAAAAAAAAACTTAGGAGAAT
Source organism: Hyposmocoma kahamanoa (assembly GCF_003589595.1). Lineage (NCBI taxonomy): Eukaryota > Metazoa > Arthropoda > Insecta > Lepidoptera > Cosmopterigidae > Hyposmocoma > Hyposmocoma kahamanoa. The sequence continues at coordinate 4,358,637 of NW_020653731.1, forward strand.
TGAATTAATTCCTATTAATTAATTGAATGAATAGGAGAATTGATTTAATTAAATTAATGTAAGGTTAAAATTTATAACACGTCACGTCACTAGACTTGGCGTCTAGGAAACAAAACTAGTTTTTGCCAGTGGTAGTCAAAAGGTTAAGTCAATACTAGTATCTCTGAAACTGATATGGATTTTTATGATATTACTACGATGATTACATCCGTGTCGACTCGAACGTCCGAAGACAAGTATGATACAAAAACGATAATAGCTTTTTCATAACTACGAAATTATCTTTGCGAAATATGGATTGGATACGGAGTCGTAAAAACTGACGAGAATTTAACGACAGTGTTAAGTTGCAGACTGTCTCGTGCATAGGGTTTATTCAAAAAAGGAAATTTAAAATGTTGAAAGAATTTGAACGCTCAGTTAAAAATGGAGACAGCACCGTTTATATTGTATATTATGTGGTAATTTTGATTGAAATACAAAAAATCTAATATGTGTATGTTTTCAATGTCCAAGATCGGGAGAAATCGTTCACCATTAGTGACATTAAAAATTATAGATAAGGTTTATTAAATTTGTTAAGATATTTTATCAATAACGATTATTACAAAATTTTAATTAAGGTACCCATTAAATCATCACTTATACAATGCTCTTGTCGGTTTAGCCTCTTCCACTCCTCACGGTTCATAGACAATTTCTCGACCTCTTTATAGTTGCTTACTTTGATGATTTTCTTTATTTGTTCCCTGTACGCCATTCTTGGTCTTTTTTTCTTTCTTTTTCATCTATTTTTCACGAAATTATAAATCTATACAAATTCGTCATTATGTAAAAAATATCTTTTTTTCTGGTAAATCATGTTGTGTCTACCTTGCCAATGGTATCTCGACCACCGTGTTTCTTGAAAATAAGTCGATTTGATTTCACGTCATTCGCTAAACAAAAGGATAGGAAGCAACCGTACGTTAGTTTTACTGAATATTTTTTACCTAACTTTTTTATTTTTATGATACCGACTGACGGGACGAACAAGTCGTGCGCCTCGCGTTTAACGACATGCCTTTCCATAGCAGTGCCACTCAAAGCTTTAAATCTCAAAGATCTGAGAGGCACTGCCACTGCGTCCGTCACCCTGAGACATAAGTTGACAATTCCCGTATGCCTCTAATTTCACTTGCACCCTTTACCACTCAAAACCGCACATAATGCACACATTACTCCTTGGCGGTAGAAATAGCTAAGGTGGCAGTATTTCCCTGGCCACTCTTTGACAAGGAGCTCTAGTGCTACTAAATTACTCAGAATACATATATTATATATTATATACATCAAGCCCGCAAGCCCGTAAGCTTGTTACGTAGTGGTGATCACGGGTTGTAATTAGTGCTGATCACAATAGATTAATTTGCTGGTCAAGTAATGAACGGCTGCACAGAAGCGCTGGACTGTACTAAATAAGTCAACCTAATAGTCATATAACCACCTACCTACCTGATAATAATATACTCAATATCGCGTTCTTAGGTTTTCGCGATTGTTACACATTTAAAGAATTAAATAGGGTATTTTTGTTTTTTTGTTGCCGTTTTTGTTGCACAAAATTGGTCTCGGTCTGCAATGTCTTGCCTTGGTCCAGGACCAAGGTCGATATTGATACACTTGGTTTAATAAATAATTATAAATATCGATATAGATAGACGTACCCTAGTCGATATCGATGTACCAAAGCCATGGTTGTTTATTACAACAAAGTTGGTTGGATGGCGTCGTAACAAAGTAAAATGTAGTAAAAATGTATTTTGTAACGTTAAGATCTCTACAATAAATTCGAATGAGCTGATAATATTCAAACAGCTGAACTTCAAATCAGCTGAATACATCAAACATAGCTTAGAACCATCCCAATTAAACCAGCTTTGAAAAAAAATTAAGGCTGTAGCGCAGGCGAACATGGCGACAGCAAAGCCTCCGTAATGCGGAGGGAACAATGTGAGCGAATTTTTTTTATATTATTTTGTTTTATAAGAGGATTATTAGTATTAGTTAAATTCTGATACAATATTTTATTTTTTACAATGATTTAGGTATACTATGAATTAGAAAAATGTAACGTATTTTTTTACAATTTTATTAAATCATTATTATTTTCACAATTTTACAAATGATATTATACAATTTAGATTAACTAAGAACATGTATTTTATTTTATTGTAATTTTTTTATTTTGACAATTTGTAATTGTTACAAATATAATGCTAGTTAGATTTAAAAATATATATGTACATATAAATAAATATACACAGTGAGGAAAGAAAGATCGTTTTAAAAGAAACATTCTTAGATCCCAAATAATAAATATCGGGAAACCTTCATGAGATTAGTTAATCTGTGTGGAACACAGACAAACACACAGACACACAGATACAATACAAAGGGCTCAAACTTATAACCTCGACGTAAAAACAGAAGACTCTTTGCGTCGAGCATTTATAGCTAACAGTTATATGAATTTCTTGGAATAACAATTGCCATTCGAAGTTGGAGGAAAACCGCTTCTCATTCTGTAACTTTTACCGCCTCAGTCTTAAGAGAGCCGTGCTAGAGAATAAATACCTTTTAAAATTCTATTTTATTTTGTTAAGGCTTATATTTATTGCGCTTTTAAATTAGACGCTTGTAGAAGAGCTGTATTGGCTCGTCCACTGAGGAAAAGACAATGGAAGTGTCTTAAACCTTGATTACTATCAGAACTGTTGTCGCCAAACTAATTAATAATTATAGTAATAATAATAAATAAATAATAATAATTAGTAATAATAGTAATTTGTAACACTATGAAACTTTAATGATTGGTCGTAGCTTCAAATTTAAAAAGAAGTAACAATTTCTTGGCTGTTAATAAAATTTAAGCTTTACCCTGTTGGCATATCGTTGAAAGTTCTATACCACAATACCTATAAAATAACAATAAAATAAAAAAATATTGCAAGTTGCAACGTTTTGGTTTAATGAAATTTCAATCAATGTGCAGCCATCTAGCGGTCAATATATATATTATATATATACGATGAATTCAAGATGTTTACTCAGTTCTCCAAAGAAGAAGCGACCATATTGCAGTGGTGTAAGGTTTGCTTTCATTTCTTGTAAGGAGAAAACGATTACGATGAACAGAAAATTTAACAAAATAATACTTAATAATATAATAATAAAATAATAATTACAAGTGCGACTACCATTTTTGCACTCCAATGTAGCGAAATATTTCTACGATTTTCGAGATTATGCGCGAGATAATTGTCACGACCTAACGTAAATGGCGAACTGTGCTCAAGTATGTTGAACTCCGCGAACTGTTGTCACATGTGCCACGCAAACTAAGCACTATGGTAGCATTAGAGCTCCCTGTGAAAGAGTTCGTCCAGGACAGTACTGCCACCTTACCTATTTCTGCCGCCAAGCAGTAACATCAGCATTACTGTGTTCTAGTTATGAAGGGTAAGGGTGCTGGTGAAATTACAGGCACATGCGACTTATCAACTTATGACTCAGGAAGACGGTCGCAGTGGTAGTGCCCCTCAGATCTTTGGAATTTACAGCTCTGAGTGGCACTGTAAATGCTATGGGCAGGCGTGTAGCTTTCCAAATATGTTTTTTACAGTCGCATTTGTTAATTAACGCAATACGAAACCATACTAAGTTATTTGTATACATAGCATTGAAATATGTTGTTGCCGGAGTAAGCAAAATCTTTGATGAAATATTGTCGAAAACATTTTGTTCGATCTAAAAGTGCTAAAGCGTGCCCCGTAGTAAACTTTTCCTGCTAACCACGTCTCATAACAAAACCAAGGCGTGCGCAAGTAAATACACAACTTTTCCTATAATATGTGTACAAGTACATTATATGAAACTTTAAGTGATTAACCTTTGTTCGGAGGTTCCCTCCAACATCGGTCGGAAACTTTACTCGCATACTTTAGAAGGTATGTGTGATAGATTTCGGGCCAACTTTTGTAGGTCAAATGCCTTGTCATATTAAAAAGACAAATGGTTACCAAAGTGAAAAGTTATTTTTTAAGAAACTTTGCATTTTCAATGCGCTGCCCCAGAATTTATGGGCTAAATTTATTTTATTAAAAAAGACGTTTGTGTTCACTAATAGCCTTATTAAGAAAAGATGAATATTAAATGATCTAGGTGGCTATAGTATGAGAAAGTACCTTGTTTATGAGAGAGGCCACAATGTAGATATATGCGTGTGGATATTTTTATTTTGATAACATACAGGTAAGGTACAATAAAAGCTTAAATACTAGACAGTAAAACTAGGATTTTTAAATTAAATGAATAAATATAATTATAATAATTATGTATATGTTTTAGTTTATTCTAATTTTTTATTATTAATTAATAATAAACTGAACTTAATAAAAATTCATTCAATAAAATAATTTGTAAAACTTGTAGCGTAAATTGGAATGTTTTTTTGTAAATCTAAATATAAGGTATTTAATTAATAACTATTGTAACTATAGTGAAAAAATTATTGGTTGTGGTTATGGTTTGCATCAATATTAGACATAACTGGTTGAAGACTGTACCACCTCAGTCAACAGTGACCATGGGACCTGTAAACGGTCCGAAACGTCGGTTTGTTTGAAAAAACAAATATACGCGATTTAAATTCGGAAAAATAGTTTCATTTCCTACGTGTAACAATCGCGAAAACCTAAGAACTCGATATATGAATAAAATTGGGTCCCCGCCGCAAGGTGCCCAAGATGCTGGCAGAGTTCCCCTTTTGTATGGCAATGCTGATGCGTTGGGAGAGGCAGCTGCCCTTGGGTTTCCCAGACAGCCTATTAATATTTTCGATAGCATTTTGTACAGATGAAGGGCACTGGGACTTAACGAGTCAAGGGTTTCGACTCCAAAGGCTGTAAATAGGTAGTCAGAGCCGAAGTACCATGTTTGATTTCCGGTCGAACCAAATTAGAAAATATTTATCGAAGTCGGTTTGGCTCATATCGTATTCTTAACAATAACAAATGAAAGTAATGTGAGAATTCCTGCATTCCAGTTTTGAAACTGTTCCGACCGTGGTCAAATTACAGGCACATGGGACTTGTTAACTTATGTCTCAGGGTGACGGGAGCAGTGGCGGTGCCCCTCAGATCTTTGTGATTTAATGCTCTGAGTGGCACTGCAACTGCTTTGAACTGGCGAGTCGCTTACCATCAGGTGCTCGACTTTCATCCCGTCACTTGACATCATAAAAAAGGTCATAACGAATTCTCTTATTTGAACCAGGTAATGAGTGAGATTGTTTAATTGTTCATGAGCAGTAAATACAAGGCAAATAATTGTTAGGAATTATAAATAGAGATTGGAATAGGCATATTTACCTAAACTTCAAGGATGTAATACACATAGGGGGGATAATACCACCATCTGACATCCTTATATTACTGTTCTTTATGTTCTGTATTTTTGTTACGTAACTAGCAATTACTTTACAACTATAATGCTTTTTTTCAAGCCTTTTATTTTTAATAATTCCATAATATCAATCGGACGTTTATATTATACCCACTATATGCGTGTATTGCTAGAAGTTGAGACAAATACATTGTACGTATACGGATATTTTATTACAAGTCAAACTTCGGTAACAAAGGAAAATAAATTTATAAGACATTTTACAACAACGGTGTTAGAATAAAAATTAAATCCTCCCCAAATTGAATTTCATTCCAAGAAGACATATAACACGGCGTTTGGAGCCCCGAAATATAAGACAAGAGGTTAATGGGGCGGATCATTCGGTAGGAGCAATCCGAGCGGAAGATAGATTAGGTTCTCATTCCGCTCGCACCGGCCGTGGAATCCAAAATGCAGAGCTACGGAACAGGAGTACGCCGTTATGATTTTGCAATTAATGAAATAGCAGATACACTAATATCATAGTATAATAAGACAGGTAGTGCAACTCTCGCACTATACGGCGCATTAATGCCTACACTTCATTTAGGACGTAGGGTTGTCACTTTACCATTTTAGTTTTAATTTTAGGTGTTTATTTTTTTACATATAATAGCGAGTGTTGGTAAGCGACATGCCTATCCATAACAGTTGTAGTGCCATTCAGAGCTTTAAATCGCAAAGATCTTATAGGCGCTGCTACAGTGCCCGTCACCCTGAGACATATGTTGACAAGTCCCACGTGCACAGACACCAGCTTCACCAGCACCCTTACTCTTCTAAATCGGAACTCAGTAATGCTCACATGACTGCTTAGCGTCAGTAGTAGGTAAGGTGGCAGTACTTCCCTGGACGAACTCTTTCACAATGAGGTACTGAAATGATGTTTGTATTTTTTAAAAGTAACGCACGTTGGTATTTTGATTATGGAAGTGTAATTGTGAAAAAGACATTAAATGTTGAATTTAAGACATTTGTACAGACAACCATATACGCGACGCAACGCGAGTGCACCGTGCAATTACGCAACTGTCTGCGCCTGTACACGGCGGTCAGCGTGGGTCCATACATACAAGCTGTTACGTTTGTATGGATTACACTACTTATCTAATCTAATATTTCTTGCATTGTATCGTTAGCTTGTTAAAGCCCAGAGTTGAGTAAAAACCTCCCGTTATTACGTCATTCTTTCCGGTCCTATGCTAATTGTCTCCATTGTCTGCCCGCAACCTCCGTCCATCTGTCTGGTAGCCTGCCTATTATCCACCACAACCCCGCTCATTTCCACTCAAGTGTCGTATTCCGCTTTGAAACGTCGGTGACCTGTGGTGGTGAATTAGCATTTAGAAATTAATAATCAATTTGAATTTTATTTGGGTCGGTGGTAGTCCAGTGGGAAAACGATTGCATCTCCATAGAAATATCGGCAGTTCGAGTCCCTGTAGTGACATGTATATGTGACTTTAATTTCTGAGTTCCTTGCGTTTGTAAATGTTTAGTAGCTACACTTCTCACTAACTGTGAACAAAAATGTCAAGATTAAATCTACACGTCGAAGAAAGTAGAAAGAAGGGAAGAAGACGAAGATGTCGTTGCCTGGTGGTAAGCGACACGTCTATGCATGTCAATTGAAATGCTCTCACTCAGAGCTTTAAATCTCAAAGATCTGAGGGGCACTGCCACTGCGTCATCCTGAGACATAAGCTGACAAGTTCCATATGCCTACAATTTCACCAACACCCTTACTCTTTAAAACCAAAACGCAGTAATCTTCACATTACTTTTTGACGGCAGAAATAAGAAACTGGAAAAGTGCTGATGGTTGTTAAACGGCCGAACAGATGTGCATCAAACACAGGTAACCATTCGTATTAAACCAGTTTTCTTGTCGACATCATTTGTATGCGTCTGTTTATGAAAAATATGTGAAAAAAAATTTTGTTTTGGGTTTACTATGTTGAGAAGTCAGGAAGGCTGCGGACCCGTGCTGCACCGGAATTAAAGATACTCCAGTTTGAAGCTTTGGAGGTTATGTGTTACATAATTGAATAAAATATATTCGGTGTATTATTATATCAAAATAAACTACAGAAGCATTAAACAGAGTTAATAGAAACTAAATGGTGCCATTTATTACGTGACGAAAGTTCAGAGGAAATTATTTTGTATACTGGTATGGTCAAAAGGCATGAAGTTAAGCCATAACAAAAAACTGAGTTAATTAATAACTTACCACAGACTATTGCAGGGCCAACTTGCGCACAAATTTTTTTTTTTGTGAAACATGCCATCTATCCCTGATTTTGGGAACTTTTTTCTTAGTATTACCGTTTTCTCAAGTATAATCGAAATTATCGACTTTATTGTAATGAAGTAATTAATCTTTTATTAGCTTATTACAAATCGGTCGAATCAGTACATTTGATATTAAGTGAACTAAATGGGGACCATATCCATACGCAGGTATTGAAATTCCTTTTTTGGCGGCTAAGAAACTAAGAACTGATGACTGAGTTGTAGATCAGTCCGGTTACATACTAAGTAGTCATTAGAGTTTCTTTAAATATGATTTTATTTCCAGACTTAAATAGGCCGCGATTATAATTTGAATAACCTAATTAATTTATTTTATTTAAACTTGTAATTAAGACATTTGAAGACATTAAGGAATTCTTTTAACTATAAATAATATTAATAATAATAAATAACGCACACACTGAACATAGCCCCGCACTAGGGAAACCCTGTGTCGCGGGTGCCATGGACACAAACATAGACAACCACAAATTACACCCAAACTCACGAGAGAAATAATTGTAGGCCATACAACTATTTCCCCCGGCCCGGGAATCGAACCTGGGACCTCTGCGTGGCAGTCCGGCATGGTAACCGTTCGGCCACGGAGGCAGTTAAACTATGATTTTGCCATTGTTTTTTATCACTTCCCTCTTTTCGTATCGGTTGTTAGATCATTGATTGACCTTAGAACTCTACTCTGCTATGATTCTGACATGCTGCTTTCGCTTCCAGTACTCAAAAACGCCTTGTCATAAAATCACGTTTATTTTTGTCCTGCCTTTTTATAAGGACACCCTCGACCTGATTGTGATATACGCCAAGATCGGCCTTTCCCTGCGCTCCCATCCATTTAACGTACTGTCTATAACCTGTATTGATGGTGGAGATCTTAAAGTCTATTGATTTCCACTAACTATAAACTAGTCGTAGATTCTAAAGTTTAATTAAATATCGCTAAATTTCACTACCTATACAAAGAACTTTTTGGAAGTAGACAAGATTAGAGAACAAAAACATTACGTAATGGACGTGCAAATAACTAGATTAAACCCTCAAACAACTGTTTACAGCACAAAATATAAGAGAATGAACCAGTAAAAAAATTAAGCTCAAATGGCATCACACGGACAATGTTCCACAGAATTCTTTTCCCGTGCTAATCAGTAGCGGAACTTCCTGCGCCGGGTCAGTTTATCACAACTTCCCGCAGAATTTCTCTTTTGTGACACCCGCTGGATACTGTGACCATGATTAGGGCGGAATTTGAGACTTCTTGGTAAAATAAAAAAAGAGTACCATCAACGGCACGTCTCATTAAAACATCAGCATTATCTTGGAAAATTACATATATAAAATCCTATTGCTGGAAAGCAGCCTCCTTTAAAGTTAACTAAAACTTTAAAGTAGAACTAATATTTTAAAGTTAAGTGACGTAATCCAAGTTGATTAAAAGCGGATTGGAGGGGAGTCCTCCAACTTATCAGGATAATGAGAAATTTTCCTTTATTACCTAATTTTACCTATTTGTTAAGTGTTAAACATAATTCTTGTTCTCGAATATATAATATTTAGTTCAGTATTCACAAAAAAGTGCTCTGCTTAACCTTCCAGTGGTCGAGTGCGGTCTCAGGGACCGCAGCGACCTTATTTTAGTCATTTTACAAAAACTAAAAACCATACATGGTTCAGCGACCATGATATCCTCGAGGAGATGGGGTACTTCTCCTTAGTAGCCCTGTGACATTCACCGCAAGCGCACATGTGTCTTTATTTATGTTTGCGGTCTCAGATTCCGCGCGTGACCGGTCGTGTTCCAAAAAAATTCATTCAATGTAATTGAAACCTGGGCGAGTATTTCATGTCATTTGTACTATATTATTTAACAAAATTAATGTTAATTGTTGACTATCTATACAATTCAAATTTTGCTATTGGCGCTCTGATTAACTTTCCTATATCTCAAAGAAAGAGATCGCTCTTAGCATTAAGTCCGCCTTTGCCCACATTAATTGCTGTCTTTGTACTGTTTGTTCTTGTGTGTGACCAAGAAAGTGTATATCTATCTACCTACGTATATTACAAAATTACATTATTTTATGTAATATTATATTCAATTATTTATTATTACACTATTTGTTATAGACTCAGATTTGAATCAGAACGGCTTGCAGAGGAGGCGGAAACAAAAGATGAAGATGAAGATGTGAGAGAGTGAGAGTAGGTTATCATAGTACGGTCAAGAGCACGTCAAGCTTGACACTTTCTACTCGGACCGTACTTATCGTAAGCGACATACAGTTGGATTTAAGTCTTAAGTGTCAAGCTTGACGTGCTCTTGACCCTGTGCCTACTCTTAAAAATATTTAGAAGTTTTTTACTTTCTTTTCCTTTTTTATTATATTAGAATTAATTTATTACGTAGAACATCATAAAAAAAACATTTAAAAGTAATTGTGCTTTTAGACTTCCTACAAAAATGTGCAATTATTATTGATAATAATTTTGATTAATCTTAGCATGTTGTCTATTAACGATTAAGATAGAAAATTTCATCATGTTTTGTTATTTTCTTGATTTCTAACGTTGTTTTGTGTCATATGAATAAAATTTTGAATTTTTCTAGACTGTTTGATTAATACATACAAATTAAAAGAATAATAAGTAAAAAATGTATTTTATTTCCATTTATATAGACAAAAGACTTATTTTTATTATGTGCTATACAACGTCATGATCATATTCATTTGTCTTCTCAAACTGAACGCGCAAAGTTGCGGTCTCACAGACCGCGCGCGACTGCTTATGTTCGGTGCAAGGGTGCGACCACTATAACGAAGCCTCTGAAAATACCTGTTATTGATTTATTTACGTGTGTGTAATATGTTAGATATTGTTATTGTATTTACGTTTCCAGTATAGTTAAATTTGTTTCAATAACCATAATATCGTCAGTTATTGAGAAAATTGAAAAACAGCGAAGAAACTCTCAAGGGAAATTCGTTCCACATTCAATGAGGTTACTTGTAATCGCGATGGTATTATGCCCGCCATAACAATATCAACACAGCGGTTAAGTCCAAACGATAACATTTTGACAAAATATTACTCTGTTATTCTGTCCCTTCTTTAAATGGTGCCTAAGCTTATTGAATATTATTTACTTAAGAATATTTTTTTAAGGATGACTGACATTTTATTTAATATAAAGAAGAGTTCTTTACCATTCCGATCGTGTAGGAGTGCTGCGGTCACCGATGGGATGGATCTGCTAAATATCAACTAGCTCCATTGAATCCCATTGAGAAACGTGTCAAGAGGCTTATCAGCGACTCGGATTTATTACAAGCGAAGCTGTAGAGTCTTGAATACTTTTTATATATATTACGGAGGGTATACGATGGAATTCCACGATTTAATTCTGCTTTCGTCTTTCCATCAACGGGGGGCTATACATAGGCAGGAGTTCACTCGATGTGGATACTCCTGCAGACATAGTCCCTGAACGCTAACTTTGGGCCTTTTCGAGGCGAGATTGAATAGGCATTGCTTAGGTGTGCATGCTTCGTTGTCGATTTCATTATTACTTTGCAACGGGTGAAATGGGGATTAACAAATGTGCACTTATTTTATATAAAAAAATACATGGCAGAATAGCAGTATTTAATTAAATTAAATAGGACGCTCCAATATTATGCTGCTAAATTGGCGTAGTTATGGCATTCATTACACTCGTCGTAAAGTCTGAAAAATCATAATGAAGTGCGGTCACCCTACACTAAGCCGGCATTGCTGTACGAATAAATAAATTGCGCAAAAACGACGCACGTTTCCTGTGGGTTCATAATTAACGTGACACATAAAAATATTGTCGCGAACTGCCGTGGAGATGTCACGGCCTTACTGCGATTAGTTGTCGAGTTGGCATAATATCGATTTGAATTTATCGTTGTCTTTAAGGTATGATGCATTAGATGGATATTTCGTTGCTCAAAAAGACCTTAATAAATTTTGAAAGTTCTTTTCGAGGGCAAAATAGTTTGTTTGGTTATATTTTTCGATATCGTTAAAAAATACATAAATTCACCTACACCAATGTGGATCGTATATATAACTCTGAAATCTTTTTTTTTTCCATTCACAAATATCTAGTCTGTAATTATGAATTTTTAAAACACATCATTTTATCGACGTTTAAATAATGAGCTGGGACACAACACTACGGACTCGTTAATAGAAAAAAACGGCACACGAGTTTTTTCCTTTATTTCTCAGGACTTATGTCCAGGTCTGTTTTCTGAAAGCCTTTTGTGTTTTTTGCGGTCACGTGTTTTACAAGTTTAGGCCCGAGGGTGGTTTTCTTTACACGGCTTCGGTAAGATGGTCTGAGGAGATTACATATTTTCAACCAAGGCAACACTTCAATCTATTATAAGTACAGTAGAATCCGCACTGGAAAGGAAATCCGTATAACAGATTTTTTTTTTTTTAATCTGGTAAGTACGCGTATGATGTGAAATATGCCTTATGGCTTTCTTTAACTCGACACGAATCGATTGTGTGGAGGAGACGACTTTTTTAACGCATGCAATAAGTTCGGCATGTGGGCATTCCATTCATCGGACTATAGAGGTCGTTATAGCTTGTTTTTTATGACATCAAGTTATGCGACAAATAAGTCGTGCATCTGGTATCGCGGCAAGTTACACTTCTACCCATAATAGTGGCAGAGCTTCTCAGAGCCTTAAGAGGGCGCCGAGCTTCTGGCGCTAATTGATTTTAGATATTCTATGCACTCCGTTTATGTGTGCGAGTGGCGTACGTTTTGAAAGCCTTGTGTAAGCCCAAGCGACACAACTTCCACGTCAGACGGCCGAAGCAGGACTAAAGCCAGGGGTACACTTGCATACATTCTATAAATTTGACTTTTATAATCTCAGTACAGAGTGCTAAAAAAACCGATCTCAAAAGTACGGGGAATTACATCTATTTGCCAAGTTTTTTTGGAATATCCCCTAGTTCGCCACTATAAAGACTTGACACAGGAGATAATACAAATCGGTTCCCACTACTCGCACGAGAAAATCGCCTTAAATTGGAGAATAGCAAAACCAACCAATAAAATAATTGATCCTTAAGTAAAATTTAGGCGCTATTTATAAAAATTAATGTTCATGCGTGATCAGCCACCCATAGAGGTGGATGATTTTCTTCAAAATCAAATGGGACCACTATGGAGGCGCCCTCTTTCCAACAAAAAAATAATCATGAAAATCGGTTCACAAATACCGGAGTTATCGCGTAACATACAAACAAAAAAAAACAAAGTCGAATTGAGAACCTCCTCCTTTTTTTGGCAGTCGGTTTAAAACCATATAACGTGATGTACACCCGTTTCTGTTGTTGAGTTATATTTCATTTTAGGTTGAAAATAACTTGATATCTAGTGCATTGAGTATATTAATCGTCAAGTCGATTGTCCTCCGCTAATTCTCTTGAATAGACTTGTGTGAGTGTGCACTTATAGACGCAGTGAAAAAGAAAACTAGTTTACAAGTGTTTCTTGTGCGGTATTGGACGCATCTACAGAATTTTAACCGGGAAACTACAATATGTTGGTGAGGACAACATTAAAAAGACTGCACAATTATATTGTAATAAACACAAATACGTGTTTTTAATTATCTGAATTAAAATTGACTTTGTAAAAGACTGCGCTTATGTTCGTTTATTTTCTATGGCAGATTATTTTTAGGCAATCTATTTATGTTTCTTTAACAATTTCATTTTAACTCTGTCATACAAAATATTTAGTCCGAGAATGACCGAATTATATTACGTACGAGTATATATTGGGCGTTTAGTGCTCTTGTCATTGTAGTTTGCTGGGGCTTTATTTACGTGTAATATCAAGGTAATAAAACATCATGATTTTTAAGAAATAAATATTATACTTATTTGGTTACTATAAAAGATTTATACAACCTATATTGCTGTATAAATTGAGTTATATATAAATCACAAAGTTGCACAGGCCCGTGTGTGATCTTCACAGACCTACTCGTAAAATCAATATTTATCCCTATAGAAATCAGTTTATTATTAATATAAGAAATATTATGTATGGTCCACTTTTAGAGAGCTGTAAAAACATCTAACTAGAAGGTTAAACTCTTCAGTAAACATGGCTCATTAACTTGTTGTCGTTGCTTGGAAAACTTTTGTACTCGATGTTGAGCGTTAACAGGATATTTTTGTTTGCGTATAAAAGATGTGGTAAGTGAATAGCTAGGATAACTTCTTGACTTCAATTGTTGTAGTATACTACAATTGGGGAAACTGCCTCTTTACAAAATGATGACAAAAATAAACTAAATTGCCTAGTTGAGTCCATATACGTTCCAAAGCTGCGCACCGGTCGCATTTATTTGGGCTGATGATTTAAGGGGCTTTACATGTACACACATGAGAATCTATCTAGTACGTTTCATGTACACTGATTTGCCTGTTGACGAAAATAACATAAGTATTAAATCTGTGTGTGTGTTTTGGTATAACTGATGGTACGGTAGGCCGAAGCGTAGGTAGCGGGATATTGCTGAGGATAAAGAAAGAAGCAGTAGAGCCCCTTGTGAAAGTGTTCATTAGTTCGTCCTACTGCCACATTACGTGACGGACGCAATGGCAGTGCCTCTCAGATTTGTGCGATTAAAGCTTTGAGTGGCACTGCAATTGCTATGGACAGGCGTGTCGCTTACCATCATCACGTAAAAAAAATCGGTCTTTAAACGTGCTTAGGCTGAGTGCCTGCGTAAAATATAGTGGCAATTAAATACATGGACATATTGCTCATCACTCAACACAGGAGTTTATTTCTAATTACTTCCAAAAATTGTCATGCCACTCACTAAAATGTTAACAACATTCAAAATTATAATAAAACTGAATTCAGTAGTTGAGTGTATCATAAAAAAATAAATAAGTAAAAGTTTAACGTACGTAGTTCTTAACATGCAAGGAAAAATATTAACTGTAGTAAACTAGTGAAAACTTTTATTGTATATTATGTCAAATATTGAATGATAAATAATTATTAACAATTTATAACAATTGGTATAACATTTTGTCCACTTTTTAACGGTTTAGATAATATTCAGCTTTTCTACATCACTAACGTGAATATACTCATATACTATTTAAAATTAACGACGTCTCACGCTACACAGTTCTTGCTCGCAACGCCTCAAATAAGAGTATCTCTACTAACAAACTACTCTGCAGTTGGGCGTGGTTTGGATGTTGCTGAGTATAAAATAATATTATTCCATGTAAACATTTGAACCTGCTCCGATATAAGCTTTCCGTGCCAAACAATTTAGCAATTTTTTCCTTTAATCAAAATTTGCAAAAAATAAAACTAGAGCAGAGAAAAAACACTTCCCGACAAAATGGAAAACCAATTTCGCATTGCTGTACCAAAGCATGAGTAGGCCACAGTAAAACATCAGATAATAGGTACCATATGTGACTCGTCCATGTGATTTATAAGTACGTCGGCCATAAATGAAGAAAGCCCTGTGAAGAGCTTAAGGCGTAGTTATGTTGAAAAACAAGCAAATTTATCCAGTATACGGACTCTTTATTAAAAAATATAAGCTTTTGGACGAGAGAGTGTCGTTTTTGGTTTATTTCATGACCTTGGACTCCAGTCGTTCGATCAAAATTTACGAACTGCCTATAAGAGTGGTTACATTGCATCGCTACACTTGCGATTTAGGCGACTGCATCGATGCAAACGCGCGCTTGTATTAATACAAACATCGATGCAATCGTCTATGAATTCCAAGTGTATCGATGCAATGGCGCGTTTGTATCGATGCAGTCGCGTGCTTGCATCGCTGCTTAAAATCGTGCGCTTATGTAAAGGTAGACGATTAGCGACTGCATCGCATTTGCGTCGTGTTTGCATCGCTGCTAAAAGTCGCAGTGTGTAATCGCTCTGAAACTGAAATTCAAAACTGAAATTAAGAACACAACATAGAACATAATTAAAACAGTCATAACCATCATTTTTCATTTCAGTCGAATGGCGTCCACTGCTGGACAATAGCCCTTCACCAAAGATCTATATAATGGTCTTGCGCTGCGTGTATCCAATGGATTCCTGCAACAGTCGCGTCGTAAATTCATCGGTCCACCTCACCACTCGAGAATTCTTTGTCTGTGTGACCCGTCTACTGCCATTTAAGTTTTGCGATTCTTTGGGCAATGTCGTGTATACAGGGTTGTTTTTAAAGTACTAACAACCTTTCAGAAACAAAATTACTAACATCATAAACAACAACTTTTGTTCCGTGTTTTTTGACAAAACATAATAAATTTACTTCAAATAAATAAACTTTTAAGTTTTTTTTGTGCTATCTGACACTTCTTAGATCTGTATTTGGCATCATAAGTAAACGTGCAAGCGTCCTCCCCGTCCAGCATAGAGTTATTACCGTCTAGAGCGGTCTATTTCAATCTATTTATTTTTGTATAAAAGTAAAATCTAAAAATCATGGAACAAAAGTTGTTGTTTGTAATATGTTAGTAACAATAGTCCTGCGAGGTTTTTAGTATTTTAAAAAGAACCCTGTATGTCTAACGTTACTGAAATAATATTGAACTAATTTTAAACACGAAAAAATGCTTCCATGTGTTGCTTACTGTAGATAGGTTGAACTCTACTAAAATGTACGTGTGACGTATTGGTGCACTATGAAGCTAGAAGCAGCAGATGTGTTTGATATCTACCCACATATATGTAATTTTTTTAAATTATAAATTTGATAAGAATTTAATTACACCAGCATAATAAATTAGACACACAATATATTTTTTGTTTGTTTCCTTTGTTATTTATTTACCAATATACAACGCCAGTGTACAGTCAAACTAAAACTGCTTTTTGGTCCACCGTTAAGTCTAGATTTAACAATTTTTGTAGCTATTTCTTAATAAATAAAAGAACCTCAAGCATTATAATGTTGAAGAAAAAAAATGTTGGTGTTGGCGTCGCCACTGAATAGGTGTCGAAACACAAGTTTCTAAAAGGCTGTTTCTATCGCGATTTTGAAACTAAAATCTTATCGTTATATTACGTGCTTTGAACAAGCGAAAAGCATTCTCATCACTTTTATTTTAGTAGCCCATACAAAATTCCGATGACAGCGCAAATTTATATAGGCGGAAACAATTTATTACGCGAATTTGAATTGTTCACTGTTATAAATAAGATTTTAAATTGAAAGCTTTATATTATGCGTGTGAAGTACTATAATGTGTCAGCACATGAACGTCACACAGCCGACCACGGGTCTTCTCCTATGAGAATCCTATAATAAGCATTTATTAAATGACAATGTTTATATAGTATATTTTTATAATAGTTTTGTAATAATAGTTCTCCAGGACTAAAGGATTAAAGCTAAAGCTAGTCAAATCTGTGAATAAAGATCTAAAGTCAACTCTATGCCGTTTGCGATAAGAAACGTCCAAAGTCCAGTGTCAAGTTTGACGTGCTCTTAACTATACGACCTCCACAATCACATTTATTTATTTTATTTTAAACTTTATTTAACTTATTGGAAGACCAACGGCTATCTTACAGAGAATAAACTTATATAATAAGGCTAAGGGTTTAGAGAAATTGAAACGAGTTCCTGGGAGTCCACGGCACCAGAAGCAATTTGTTAATAATTTCTAAGGTTTACTACAGACCGATGTTTCTACTGGATCCGTACACTGTCCTGTCACACAAGATTTTAATGAAAACTAACAACTCGTTATTTCGGGAAAATTTCAGTATAACACCTTCATTTTCAGAAACCTACACAATAGACGTGAAAATAAAACAGGTACCTCCGAATTTGTATTCATCGTCATCACCATTTTAGCCAAAGGACATTTATTGTTAGACTGCCCCAAAAAAATTAAAAGAAGTAAGAGACATCGACTGGTTTTTCGCAGCTTGTCTCCAGCGGATTCCCGCAAACTTATATATAACATATTATAATGAGTAAATGATACCCATAAGTTTTTTCTGACAGAATCAAGCCGATCCCGATAAGTGTCGCGACTTTCTAAACCAAAGATCACAGCAACGATAGGTCTTTCTCGCCTTCAGCGAATCCCGCAACATTCAACAGGCCATCGGTCCACCTAGTGGTTGGTTTGCTCACGCTGCGTCTTTAGGTACGCGGTCGCCACTCGAGAAATAGAAATAGAAATAGAAATTATTTATTCAATGTAAAGCACAGCACACATACAATTTACAAACAAAACAAAAACATAAAAAATAGAAGAAAGAAAGATAAGGGAGACAGGATATGTGCTGTGCAGCCACTGAATCCGTCATCCACTCAGCTATTGCCGTCTCACTGAAAGTGTGGTACGAAGCTGATTTTCAGTGGATTCGGCGATGATTCGTGCGACACGGAACACAGTGGGCGTCACAAATATACAAATTGAAAATTAAAATTAACAAATTTTTTTTTCTTTGTATGTTATATTTATTCAAACTTTAAATTGTATCAAATTATATATATTAAAATGTATAAAATATTAAATTTATTGCCCTTAACTAACTTACAATTATAATTACAGTAATAACAATTAACTGAAAAATAAACTATAACTTAACCTGCTAACTCGACACATAAACAGCTACGCTGGAGATTGCTGGGCGTTAAGTAAATATGCCTTGAATAGTTATTTAAAAATAAATAATGAACTCTTTGGCCGCATCGGCTAGCTGTTCTACGAGTAACGTGTCCCGCTCACTGCCACTTTGACCACAAATTCTCAACGGTATGGTGCGTACAGCGGGGCGTTAAAGGTATATCTACGAGTACATTGTGTCTTGTGTTGCACGCACCGACATTATATCCAAATGGATACCGCAAGTACCGCGATGTATATGAAAACCAAGCATGCCACATTTTTGGTGTCTTCGATGACGTGACACGCGCTATTTAGTCCCTTCACTGTTCCAAATTTGCGGCCTCAGTTTTGCAATTCTTTGAGCTACATCCATTACTTTGGTTCTTTTGCGAATACTTTCATGCCTGCTACGAACTCGTAGTGAAACTTCGACCCTTTGAGCCTTCTTATGAGTCCCATAGTGACCGCCCATTTATCATTGCCGTAAGTCATCACTGGCAACACACGCTGCTTAAAGATTTTGTCTAAAAATACTGCGGTATTATGAACGAGAAGATATGGCGCAGCTTCCCGAATGCTATTCGAAATTAACCTCTTTCTTCTTATCTAATCTCGCACTTACATTTATAAAATAGTAACTACAATGTTTCCTGAAGGCTTGCTTGCTCAGGTTATAGTGGGCTTAGCGTATAACCAAAAGTAGGTAAGAGAGGGACTATAATCAAAACTTAGTAGAGGATGTAGGACCGTCTCCTCGATGTGATTTTTTTATGATATCAAGTGACGGGGACGAGCGAATCGTGCGCCTGATGGTGCGATACGCCTTTCCATTTGCAGTACCTCTCCGAACCTTAAATCGCAGAGATATGAGGAGTACTGCGCCCGTCACCCTGAGGCATAAGTTGATAGGTTAAGAGTCTGTGATTTCACCAGCACTCTTACCTTTCAAAACCGGAACGCAGTAATGCTCACAATACTGCGTGGCGGACTGCTATTTAGTAAGAAGGCCGTCTGTTGGTCCGTCTTTTGTATGTTTTTGTATTTACTTTTGTTATTCCCCAATAAAGCATTTGTTTTATGTTGTTCCCTTAGTTGTTAAAGTTAATTTTAAACCATTTATTTCACATAAAACAACTATATACGTGAGGCGCACTATAAGTAATAAGAAAAAAGTACTATAAATGGTCAGAAGTGAACTTATTGTTTCTCGATATATTCTCCGTTAGCGTTAATGTACTTTTTTTTACGAATGAACCAATTTTGAAAACGTTTATGCCACTCCTCCGGGACAATCTATGAAATGTATTTTTCATACTCTTCGACAGCCTTTTCAGGTGATGAAAATCGTTGATCGCGTAACTGGTTCTTAATTTTTGGAAATAAATAAAAGTCACAAGGTGCCAGGTCGGGAATGTACGCGTGATGGCTCATAAGGTCAACGTTGTTCACCTTCAAAAATTCAATTGTCTGTCTGGCAGTTTGAGAACTGGCATTACCGTGGTGCAAGACTATACGGCGTTTACGGTTATTTTTAGGGAGTTTGTCAATAACTTCCGGCAAACAAATGGTCGTGCACCAATAACTATTCACGGTACAACGATTCTCCAAAGCAACAGTAGCCACGTGTACAGTTTTATTAAAAAAATAAGCAATCATCCGCTTAGAGGCACTTTGCACGCGCGCCACTTTGGTTGGTTTCGGCTCATCTCGAAAGACCCATACGCTCGATTGCTGCTTTATTTTGGGATCATAACTATAAATCCATGTTGGTTGAAACTGGTAAGCATGGCATTGCACCGGGGGACGCGATCCGTTTCTTGAGCCTCAGTCAAATTGTGTGGGATCCACCGAGAGCTCAGCTTTTTCACATCCAAATGTGTTGTGTAGTATTGATTGTATTTGACTCATACCTATGCCTAAAGATGCCCGCATCTCATGGTATGTCACATGCCTGTCTGTTTTGATCATACGGCACACAGCATTGACGTTTTTGTAGTTCACAGCAGTGGACGGGCGACCATCACGAAATTCGTCACTGAGATTCACACGACCGTGTTTGAATTCTGCAAACTAGATATGAATAGTCGTCTTGCATGGTGTTTCATCGCCGAAAGCAGTTTGAAGCCGAGTGAAGCTCCTCTGAGCTGTTAAAATACACTTAAATTCGTACAAAATCATTCTACGAAAATTTTCCATGACTTAAATCCATGGTGATGTAGACAACTAATTTCTAAAATGATGCCACAATGTAAAAACAAGTGACAGTCAGATGAAACAAACTATATTCTACAGCCTAAGAGTTCCATTTTCAAATGTTGTAATTACTTTTTTAATATTGTTTATGCAAGTGGCCAGTTCCGTAAACTTATAGTGTGCCCTATGTAATAAACAGTGAAAAAAATTGTACATAGCTAATTCTCTATACGTAATTTTGAAGAAATGTAAAATCAATAAAAACTACAGTACCTAGTATTTGATAAGGGAGGAAGCTCAGCATGCAATGCACTGATTTTCGCCTTGTCCTATTGTGGAAAAATAAATACTAATAAATAAATCAAGCTCCCAACGGTTTGCACTGTGGGGGCTGGATGAGACGTTTCCGGGTTCGATTTCCAGCAGGACCAGTATGAAAAATTACCTATTCTGATTTATTCCCGGTCTAGGTGTTCTAGACAGTGCTCCGGAGTAAATTCTATTGTTCTTGTAACCGTAATACAGGGAGTTTTCTAGTTTGAAATCTGATATTTGATTTGGTTGTATGACATAATAAACAATACGCAAAATTTAAGATTTAATCAATAAAATTCGACTAGTAAATATCATCCATGAAATAAAACAATTAACATTATGAAATTGGTGCATATCGGTTTATTTGGATATAAACTACCTTTTGTGCCAGCTTTAAGTAAAATAAACGTAAGACTTTATGACAAGCGTAAAATATTACAGTCATTATAAAGCATAGAATATCTTAATTTAGAGTAAACAAATTTAGTTAGTGTGGCACTTTGCCTTTATAGCGATTTTGCTAGTGTCAAAACGAGACAATCATATTTATAACAGAACATTTCAAGATTTTTCCTGTTTTCACCTCGTCACTTTGCGGCACTAATATCGATTATTATACTACAACAGCCAGTTGTCAACTTGTGACCAGTATTGACGAGGCAAAAGGTAAATCATTCAATTTCGAGAAAGGAGTTCAACAAGGCTGTGTCTTCGCTCCCATCTTATTTAATATCTATGGAGAATACATTGTAAGACCCACCTGTGACAATTTGGTAATCGTCGATGGGACAGAACATTTTCCACCATGGGGTTTGCCAGTGATAGTACTCTAGAAGCACACTGTCGTCCTTATCATAAACAACATAATCGACATTTTAGCGAAATTAAGTTATTAAAGAAATCATTATTTAAAATAGAATCGACGGAACAAGATTTACAACTCACTATAAGTGAGTTTTTAATATCTATTATAAGAAAAAATTCAGGTGCTAATTCTGGAAAGTTACCGAAGTGCAAATGCGTTGTTTATGACTAGGAGATCAGCATAGACCCCAAGCCACTTACTATAATACCTATAATGTGCCAGACAACCAAAACTAGAGAATTCTCTGTACTATCAAGTGGGTACCAGAGCCCAAGCCACTTACTATAATATCTATTATGTGCCAGATAACCAAAACTAGAAAATTCCCTATACTATGAGTACCAGAGCAATAGAATTCACTTCAAGGTACTATCCAGAACATCCAAATCAAAACCAATTTAGAAAAGTTTATGTCCCAATTTGAAGTTTCCAAAAATAGAAACTGGGACCTCCTAATTCAGTGCCCACAGTGCAAAGCATTGGACCACCGAGATTGTCATACTATGTACAATACATATGGTTCACTTATGGTCCAGACCATCTCTTTAGAGCTAAGCAGTGAATCTTAAACGAGTACAGTGAACAAAGAGGGTCTTTAAAAGTTGAAAAAATGTGATCGAAGCTTATTTGTTGTTATCGGTTGTTGCGGCATGTTCTTTCGGTTTGCGCCATTTATTATCACAGGTATAATACACTGAAGCAAAATGTTTGGTGTAAACACTGTGGTGAGGCACCGCATCAATTTGTTGACGTTGTAGTAATTTGTCTTTAGGAAATGTAAAATGTAGCAATGATGTTGTTAAAAATATAGACGTTTCACGCTACAAAAATAATTTCCTTGATAAACCTATTGACATTACTTACTTAGGATTATATGTTATGTGCCTAAGTAGTACTTAAAACTGCTTATAAACATCAGCCTATCGCAGTCCACTGCTGCGCCATTACGCCCGGTCCTCAGCTTGTCGAATCCGTCACCTGTCAGCAGCCTTTCGCAGATCGTCAACTCCATCTGGCCTGAGAGCGTCCTACTCTACTTTTGCCGAGTCGTGGTCGTCACTCAAGAACTCGCTTCATCTATCGGTTATCGGTTCTTCGACAGATATAGGCAACCCACTGCCGCTTATAAGTACTTAATATTAATTTGTTACACATGACATATTTTAAACCTCGCAGGTTTTACACGAAGTGTCACGCTTACAGTTTGATATGACAAAACTCTATTGAATAGACTTATCCCCAGCCTGTAGACTTATTCCCTGAACGCTATAACTGGGATTTTTCAAAGATTGTGGCCTGTAGTGTAGTGTGAGTAGGCATTATTTAGATATGTATGCTTCATTATCGACAATATCATCACATTCCGTCAGGCTAGATGGAGGTCAAATGCGCACTACTTACTTTTTTATACTTCCTAACGTTTTTTATACAGAAAATTTTTAAATGTATACCTTGTTACATACATATTTACAAAAATCTAAACCATCAACCAACATTGAAAAAAAAAGGTTTCTTTTTTCAGATCTAAAGTTACCTGCATTTGTTTTATCAAACAAACCAAAAATTGTGGCCTTTTACATGTCCCTTGGTCACGGCTGACTGAGCTGATAAAGTCATCAACCAGTGCTGTGTGATATTAAAGCATACCTCCTTATTCTGAAGTATAATTTCAAAACTCCTAAAGCGGCTTTCCACGGGCCGTGGCCCCTTTCGTGGTCCACGCTGCGTGTATCGCGCAAACGCGCCGTGGGAAGAGGGCCGCCCTCGCCCGTGTTCGCCCGCGGCGGCCTGTTTGGATCTGCCCCTGATCGATAACTTCGAAGGTATCAGGCGTAGCTCTCGATACATACTCGAATACGAGCCGCCACAAGTGACGCCGCGTCGTCGGCCTGGGGCCTCTCGGACTTGTCCGTTACGAGAGCTCGCCCGTACAAATCGGCGAGTTTGACAGCACGGGCCATGGGAACGCACCCTACTAAATCGTACGAGGGTCGCTAGCATAATTACTACATTTATTCTGAAGGATTATGATTGTTAATCTTTGATTAAATGGAAGCTAATATTATTGCCTCTTTGGTTTTCTGCTCTCTTATTCCGTGATTTACATTTTTTCCCCACATAAGCCATAACTTACAGGCGTTATTTGTCTATATTTACATGGCATTCAGTGAAGGAAATAGTATATTAAATGCGTATTGTATTAACATGGAAGATATAAAAATAGAATCATTTATAACTCATCTATACGAACATAGAAAGTCCCCTGTGGTCACCCATGTATACTACGCATAAATCTCGCACCGAACGTATTCGGAAAAAAAATTATCAAACACCTTAACTATAAATGTTAACATTTCACGAATAATTATACCAAAGATTGCCGCGCTTACGGTCTCCTCACTCTTGAAGAACGTCGTGACATGCTGGACATGGGCTTGCTATATGACATTGTGCGTGGACGTTTGAATTGCCCAGAATTGCTGGAGAGCGTATCACTACGGGTACCTTTACGTCGCACTAGACATTCGACACTTTTTCAAGTCCCCTTCTACTCCACGAACTATGGCAAGAATGCTGTTCTCACGCGTATTCTTCGAACGTATAATAGCCAATTAGGACATTTTAACCCCTTCGTGGATTGTAAACACTGCTTCAAAACAAACGTTAAATTAAAACTATCAAATGATTGGTCAGCTGTACTCAAATATCATTTGGTCATTTGCATAATATATTCAAGGTTCGCAGTTTTACAAAATGGTAGTATGACGTTATATATTTATATATTAAATACATAATAGTGTTGTTTATATATGTTTAATGTATTATATGTATGTATTACTGTATTATTAATATTTACTGATATTCATGGACTATTTATCTTATTTTAATGTTCTTTTTCTCTCACTTTCTCGTTTGTGTTTCTTTTATCAGAGACAGGATTATTTAAGTTCATTTAAATTTATTCATTCCTATTTTTGTTTTTACTCTCTTAATTAACATTTTACGTCTATTTCTGTAATTATTTTAGGATAACTGTAATTGGCCTGTCCAAAATGTTATGTATGTTAAAGTTAGCATTGTATTAAGCATGGCTGTTGTTATCTCAAATAAATTAAAAAAATAAAATAAAATAAAAAAGTAGGAATTTTCAGTAGCTGTCAGTCTTCTGGTCACCGGAGGCTTCAACGAAGCAAATTGAGAACTTCTTAGCGAAAATTTCACCAATTACAATTACAATTCATTGGGACTTAGGGATCCATCGCAAATGGCACAAAGCTTTGGCAGGTGCTAAAATTGGTGTATTTCAGATTTTAGAGGTTTTCTACTTGGTGTGGCCGTGGGAGACATACACAGATCGCATCCCAGTCTGGCTGTAAGTCCAGTATATAAATATAATATCACTTGAGATTTGTATACAAACAAATACGATTTCAAGTCTAAATTTATTTAAACATAAAAGAATTATAAAATCAAAGGGAGACTAAATTTAATATGTCATCAACACCCCGTTGTCCCGCTGCCCACATATTCGACTGACGCGGCGGTGGAGGCGTCGGTATTTAATTTGACAGCGGGCAATAAATATGACATAATGCTAGGGACAAAAGGTGAAGCATATGATTTATAAACCGTATGTCGATTCCCTTGCGTTATCATTACTCTGAAAGGTGCCTCTGCCGTGAATTTACAACATCGAGTGAGTAAAAGTTTTGTGTGAAAAGTTTAGTTCTTCTTGTGGCGGCTAGGCGTTGTATAATTTGCCTTATTTTATGCGGCTAGATAAAGGCGGCTTCCAAAGGATTATGATTTCACCTGTCAACTCGTACGAGCCTGCACGCGCGCGACAAGGTAAGAGTCTTGAAAAGGTTGTAAACCACTAATGTGCCGTGACTAGGATCACGGCATGAAAATAGGATACTTCGGTCTACAAAAATTTATTCCATAGTTAAAAGGTACAGAAAGGCTGTCACAAGAAAAGGTATATAAAAAAACAGGTACAACGCTACAAAACACAAAGTAGGGATACTTAAATACTAAACCTGAAACAGACTTACCCCGAAAGAGCCAAGCTATGCAGAATTACAGATTGGTAGTAACATTAAAATTGGCACATAATTTAGGTGAGAACTGGTAATAGGATCAAAATGAGACGCAATTAAAAATTACAGCCGAACTGCTCGCTATTACGATTGAGCAGGGAGTAACGACGGAACGAAACAAAATGAGAGTGGCGAGGCAAAAAAATTAAAAAAAAAATTGAAAACAAGTGGCACCCGAGAAAAGGTGATAAAAAGGTGGGATGACGATGTAAGGAGGTCACAACGTCACTAGCTCGCCCGTGGTAACACGGACGCGTCTGTTGCGATGCATGAATTTTAGCGTGAAACACACTGACAACGGGGAGCTGGTTGGGCGTGTGTCGGGTCGGGTGCACGGCGGGTGTAATTCCATGTTCCATTTATATGGACGCCTGAAGAAGAAGAACACGCCCGACTCGCACTCGTTCTCTGTATGTTTTATGCTTAATTCGTGGCGAAAAATGGGCGGGGATGTTTGACTACATCATTCTGTAATTGGTAGTCGTTGTATAATTAGTTGTAGTTGTAAGTCAGATTAATAAATATATTAATCATTATGAAAGAACGAGACGGCCGCGGGCCGGTGTGATATTATTTGTGGTCGTAAACCATACGAGAAATTCTGTAAAAACCATGGACCGTTGAAAACCGCTTTAATAGAGCCACCGTCAACTCATGGCAGACGTCTGAGTGCAGAACAATCACTTGGAGTCAGGCATGTTATTTGACATAAGAACTCGAGAGTGACTCCTTTTGCAGAGGTATATTAAAATCAATACAGTAAAATACTTTATTACAATTATTCTAATTACGAATACCCTAAAAATAAAATTGCACAACGTTATAACACTTTGTGTTTGTCGGTATCGTTATATAATTTTATTGTATGTATATAATGTTTAGAATATGAAATCGCTTAAAACGATAAGATCGCCCATTATACCACCGATTATTTTTATTTAGTTGTATTGTATGTACATATATAGATTTATATATTATTAACACTATACGTGCTTAATAATAATATATTTCTTTGTATGGTAATGTGACCACAAAACAAATGAATCGTAAAACTTTGCGAATCGAGGAACCAATGATATGGAAATTGCTGATAAAATGCAAACAATGTATCGGAGTGAAATAATTTTATATGGCATTAAACTTTTTAAGTTTGGTAGTTAAAATGTATTTTTAACATTCAAAATTGTGTTTTTAATCAAAACTTTTTTATATTGTCTCAGGTCTGGGTGTATACACCGTCGTAGTTTCCGTACTTCAATAAGAATAGTGCTTTAGACTTTGGGATCAGTGCAACATATTATTAAATTCGAATATTCATTTATTTATTTATGACTATACAAATAAGATCCAAATAAGAATTAATTAATTATAATTAAGAAAACTTAGCCACATCTTCAGGTTGTCAATTCCACAAAGCCTAAAAACTAAAGCATTTAACCGGTGCGTTCTACGCAGCCGAGACGTGGACATTAACAACAACGCTCAGCGTACGATGGAGCGAGCTGTCCTTGGGGTTTCCCTGATGGACCGAATCCCTAACGAGGTCATACGTCAGAGAACTGACATAGCTCGCAAAATCAGTAAGCTTAAGTGGCAGTGGGCTGGTCATGTCTGCAGGAGGGTTGATCGCCGATGGAGCAAACTTGGCGTCCACGTCAAGAAAAACGTAGTGTGGGACGCCCTGAGGCAAGATGGGCGGACGACCTAAGCGGGTGGCCGGCAGCGGCTGGATGCGGGCGGCACATGATGATAAGAAACCTATGGCTTAAATAAGAAGTTTTATAACCTATACCTAACCTTGCTCTGTTAATAGAATGTTGTTATAATCCGTCTAAACAAGCAATACTTAATTAATAGTTCTTTTTGATGATCTATTCCGTAACTGCTTTATCTAAGACATTAACATCGCAAAAACACAAAAAGAATTTAAATTAAAAATTAAAAAATACTATTATAGCGACATCTCTATTCAGCGATGGTAGCTGTAAAGGCACCTCACTGAGTGAAGCAAATTTCTCATAGATGGCGCTACGGCTAAGAAGTCGTTAAAAACCAAAAACAATAGATCTGCAAGTAGCACATAGGAACATTTGTACGGTCTGCTTGTTTGTTCTGTGGCTTAATTGGCAGAGCATCTGTCACGGATTTCCCGAGTGTGCTGGTTCGAACCCAGCCGGGTCGAATGAATAAAGTGTTCGATCTTTGTTACTAATAATTTTATAACACACTGGTGCAGTAATTCACCACCGATTATATAACCAGAAAAAGAGACGAAATGTCATTAAATTTATTTGAAATCTATTCTGTCAAATTATTAAGGTGACAACTGCGCTCCGATTGGCCAGCCCGAATTCGAAACAATTGACGGGTGTCGTCAATTGTTTCACTTCAAAACGACCAGTCTAACTTGAACTTATCTGTAATGGACGAATATTGAAAAATTACATATTTAATATTTAATTACCGATGAAATGTGATTCAATTTCTTTTGTAATTAGATGTTTTGCTGTTTTTCCCACACCACCGAATAGAACAGCACAGCATCGTTTGAGATATTATCTTTATTACAATAAATACAGAATATTTTTTGGAATATACGGAAACGTACACACAAGTCAGTTGTTAGTGCTCTGTACTATTTCAGTTTTCTAATTTGTTATTTCAGCGCAAACGTGATATAACAAAAAAAGAGATATAAAGCCATTTAGCCTGATGAGTTGCCAGGGACGGATGGCCCATTATTTCGTCTCTATATCTGGTTATATACTCGATAAATTGTACAAAACAAAAAAACCATATCATGGTAGTAAGACATCGTCACATTCAATAAACTTGAAAATGTAAAAAGAACTTTGAAGTTTTAAATATATATAATAATATGGTATTCAAATAATTAATCGAAATGATAGTCTCGGTATGTCTTTTCACTCAAGAACTCGGCTCAACTCGCTATTCCTTGGTGACCGCGATGCGCACGGTGCTAGGCATAATAGCATATGTGTGTGTAATAGTCGGCAATTTTATACAAAATACTATATAGAATATAGAAGAAAAATAGAAGAGCGCAAATCGCAAAGAGAAACATGCCAAAACTTATTGAAATTAAATCGAAATAGGTCAAACTGACTTAATCCAACAAAATTAAACGTAGTAAATATAAAATGCGTGTTTAAAGAATAACTGACATTTAAATTCAGTACGATTCGCATCAATTAGCTTATATTTACCTTATCCATCACACACGACAATTTTAATTTCAATTTTAATAGTAATATATGCATAATGTGTTCATTGTACATGTACTTATGTCACCTGACGTCGAACGAATGTAATTACAAAAACAATTGTTTGTTATCCCTTGAAAATAAATAAATATTTTATCAAGGTAATTGTGAATTTATAAGAATAATAATCACATTTATTTTTGAATGCGCTGAAATATGACGAAAAGGTTATGTAGGTAATTTCACTAAGTTTGGGAGTTTTTAGACTTTGGCAAATTTGCACAAAATATTTTGAAATGGATTAGTACAAT
This sequence comes from Hyposmocoma kahamanoa, assembly GCF_003589595.1. Classification (NCBI taxonomy): domain Eukaryota; kingdom Metazoa; phylum Arthropoda; class Insecta; order Lepidoptera; family Cosmopterigidae; genus Hyposmocoma; species Hyposmocoma kahamanoa. The sequence continues at coordinate 4,388,128 of NW_020653731.1, forward strand.
ATTTGACAAGAATATTGTACGTAGGAAGAACGCGTCGTTGCATAATCTACTCCTTTAGCCAAAATACTGTCCGAATCTTAGATTTTTAGTTGATCCCGACAACGCCGTTCCCTTTGCATCGTTCTTTTAAGACGAGTCACAGGAGGTGAAGCGGAAAAGCTTTCTTTTTTAAATAACACACTATAACACACTAAATAATACCTATTCACTCTCGCCTTGAAAAGATCCAAGTTATAGCGTTCGGGGAACAAGTCTGCAGGCTGGGAACTCCACTCTCTAGCCGCTCGCCATACAAGTGTGGAAGCGAAACGCTTTGTGCGAATCCGGGGAATATCCACAACATAAGAGGGGAACCCCAGCCTACGTCTATTCCCCCGATGATGGAAAGGGGAAGGCGGAATCAAATTATGCAATTCCATCGCACACTCTCCGTGATATATCCTGTAAAATACGATAAATAGGCAACTTTACGGTGGTGTTCAAGGGTCTGCAGCTTCGCCTCCACTAGTTCCGAGACACCTATAAGCCTCTTGGCACGATTGTCTATTGAATCCAAGGTAGCAGGTTGGTACGTACGACCGGACTTGTGCTTGGTATAGCTGAAGCAACTGGCCCAGTGTAAAGTGACGCCTCGCCCTGGAAAGGATGCCAAGCTTCTTTGCTGCATTTATAGCCATGGATTCAATGTATCTGCCGAAGTTCAAATTGCACGACAGGTCCATTCCAAGTAGCTGGAGACAGTCGGCTGTCGGTATGGATATATCACGAAAAGTCGGAGTCAGCTCAAAGGGACTCCGTTTTGTCTTGCTAGATCAAATGGTTTAGGTATTTACTATTAAAAAACGGTCTTACAATATACGATACACCTAAATTCGAAGAGTCGAAAGTATGTGCTAACGTGTTACACGATAGGATGTACTTTATCCGATCACATAAAATCCTGAAAAAAGGCTAAAAGAAAAGTCTAAAACGAACTATTTAAGAATAAAATACCTAAGAAAGAATTTGCTACATTTTTATTTTCAACTGAGACCCTATTAGTTATTAAATTCACATTTATCCAACAATTTGCGAATTGCCCAGTAATTTAACGACACGCTTGTCGACGGTCTGTGTCAAATTTTCTCCGCCAATTCTTATTTTATTCATATTAATTGATTTTGTGGATATTGTCGGCCATTTGTATGGATGATATACAGATGGAAAATAAAACCCCCAAAACTAGTAATTCTATTAAAATTATGAATTACGTTACTTAACTTTTTAGAGGTCGTACGTAAGGTGAGTGAAATGAAATGAAAATCTTGCTTCTTAAGACAGGTTAATTATGTCTTTAACTATCCTCAAACCTCCTAACAAGGTATTCCTACACCTATTTTTATTTGAAAAACAATTTGAGCAAAACATTTTCGACTTTCAATGTTTTCGTATGGTAAGTCAAAGGAGTTGTATGAATTTCAAAAAGTACAACAAAAATTGTTTGTTTTCATATGTTTCGGGTTAATAATTTAAAACAGCCAAGCAGTAACGTCAGCGTTATTGTGTTCCAGTCTTGAAGGGTGAGGGAGTTGGTGAATTTATAGGCACATGGGACTTGTCAATCTACGTCTCAGGGTGACGGGCGCAGTGGCAGTGCCCCTCACATCTTTGCGATTTAAAGCTCTGAGTGGCACTGCAACTATTATGGACATGCGTGTAGCTTACCATCACGCGCACGACTGGTTCGTCCCGTCGCTTGATGTTATAAAAAAAACAACCCTGTTTGTGCCACTGTTTACAACTGGTGTAGTTGCAATTACATTGGGAAATGTAGCTTCGTTTCCTCACCCTGGCGAGTTGCAGATGGAACTTGTTATTACCCATTACCAAAAAGTAAAAAAGTGTATGTGGTAAGAAATCCCGATCTTATCTTCACTCGTATATCACAGGTATTAATTTTTTACGTTTTTAATTTCCAACTGGGTGTGCTCGATATTTTTTGATCCAGCTTCTCTAAACGTGCGTCCGCATAAAATATGCCCCATTTTGCTCGCATTCAAATAATATTGGTCCACGGATGCTAGGATATACCGAATACTACACCCTAGGGTTTGAAATAGTAAGCATAGTCGATAGTGTTACAAAGTAATAGATATTGACTATTATTTGTATACGTTCTTTGTCTTTTTTTATGCTAATAGGTATTTATTATGTATCTATTGCTGTTACAAGAACTGTTTTGAAAATTAAAAGGCAAAATGTTTAATGTCTGAACCATACTTGCTGTTATGTTCAATTCACAAGAATATTGAGCGTAATTTGGCTAGAAGTAAAAAAAAAATATTAGTCCTACCACATCACCCTGGACTATCATCAGACATCCTCCAATACTCCATCTCTATGCAACTATGGAGGGTGGTCATGAACTTTTAAATTTCATAACATGGCCTCGATTGTTGCCACGTTACTTGATGCCGGTACTCAAGCTTGAAAAAGAAAAAGAAAGCATTAGACGATGTAATTTTAAAGCCAATAATGATTCTTTTTTTAACATCTTTTTGTTTTGATATATTATTTGTCGTAATCTATAAAATGTTACACAGCACAGCATAAACTTGTGGGTATGTTAATTTAGTGCACAAGAACGGATTTTTCGAAATTCAACCCTCAAGAAAGTTTATTTTTACCCTTTTTAAATATTGTATTCCTTAAACTTACAAAGATGAAACTTAGTATAAATATTTTACAATGCAAATAATTAAAAGACATGACAATTTACATGTCAATCAATACTGCCTTTAAATAGTAGTGAAATGGGATATTGAAATTTGAGTGGTATTTTTTTAACGCGTGGTGTGATTTGCTTGAAACTTGGTTTGCATATTTTAAATATAAAATTAATAGACACGCGCTTCTGGGTTTTACAAAACAACCCTTAAACAGACTTAAGTTAGAGTATTAAAATATATAATGCATATAAAAATTTTACGCGGACGAAAACGCGGGCAACAGCTTGTATATTATAGATACTAGTTACTTTCATTAAATAAATAGAAATAATTCGTCAAGACCACCTCTAGCATTCGGCTTGGGAAAACAAACCATAAATTGGGAGATTTAAAAAGCTTTTATCTCTTTGTTTGCTGGTTGTTTGGCGTAGCACGGGCGAATATAAAGCTGCGATAAAATATCATCGATGTACGCAATCTAGGTGTTATGTTACCGTTTTTACAAGTTTTGAGGTTTAATTGAAACAGCTTACTCTTCTTCCATAAAAAATAACATTATCATCTTCCAGCCGTTATACCATTACTTAGGGTCTGCGCAATATACCTTCTTCCTTCGTCTCTATAACCTTTCACCTTGTAGCGTTTTCAGTAGATAGGCACCAAGAAGTAGTCAACATTGCACAATTTAAGCAGTTTATTGATAGTCACTTGAAGCGGGTACTCAAGTAAATGCACAGGATCATAGGTATATGACACCGTTAGTTAAATTCAGCGATATTAGCAGAAGCCAGTAGATACAACCCCAAGCAAGCGGCGTCACGCTTTTCACTTCGAAGATCTGGACGAACTGGCTGCCGGTGTACAGGAATGCATTGTGCCAGTTTAGTTTTAATTTTAATTACAGTTACTTAGTTTTTATTCTTATTTGTTACATGTATATACATTATTTATATGTATGAGTATATAGTTTAAGTTACATAATTATTACAATATTAAGTTTTAGTGTTAGATTAGGTACTATAGTATCGGCACGTGATGGCCGTTTTGACGTTTGTCCGCTCATCAAGTTTCGTATTAATTCATTGTCTACGTTAAAGGAACTTAGTGACGTGCAGTAAAATTTATGCATGTATAATTTTACGACACAACTCGGCATTTGTTTTTCGAAATTCGAAATTATTTTAAATAAAACCTAATACAATCGTCACTTATGGGATCGCTGGCCAGCGCAACTTCTACCTCCGGCAAACTCGCGTCAAAGCAAAACGAAGCAGTTTCGAATTAACGAAATATTAAGTAAACATTTTTATTTTTATTTTATTAAAACATTTTAATCAGCTACCCTTTGCAATAGTAGTCATCATAAAATATGAATTGAGATTTGACTTCACTATGTAATCTGTCAAAACGGCCATGATGTACCGGTACTGTAATTATATTTAAGGTCATTTACAGGTACAGTTCGCAGCCTGCCACAACCTCGTTGTTTCATCATCATCATCAAAGTTCGGCGCCAATTTCAGTTGTTTGCGTCCCCCATCGAGTATATTTCTGGTTATATACTCGATGGCGTCCCCGGACGGTGTCCGCACGAACCATGCCCGCAACTCCCCCATGCCTCGAGCTCTTGCCCCGGTCAATACTTTCCTGGACGAGGTCCGTGATACCGATGGTGCTTACCGACAAATTACCGAAACTAATATGTAATTTTGACATTTTCTTGAATACTAGTAACTTATTAATCATTACTATTCTCATTGATTTATTTTCTTTCTTTCTTATTGTTCAATAGAAAATCACCGTGAGACTCAGACATATTAACTAAAGTTTAACTCAAATTTTTTTTTTTTGCAATCCTGCGTATGACGTTAATGAAAATGAAGCAAACGAGGGCAGTTTCTCCCCGACGCCGCCTGCGCCCGCAACTGTACTGAGCGATCGGGCTGCCAGGACTCTGGCGCGCAGGACCAGGACTCTGCCGAGTCACCGCCGCGGAATCTCATGATTAAGGACCACGAATTTGTTCGGAACATGTCGAGCAAAAATTCGACTTAAATACGTGGATTATCCGTTATTTCAGTTAATCAATCCTATTGTTCACATTATAATCTTATGTATTGACTTAAGATCATTGACTTGTACTTCTGACTAACATTGTAAGTGCTGTGGGTGACACTGTAACGTCACAATGTATATTTTTGAATAAATAAATTAACTCATTTTTTAGATCTCACTTGCTGGGCATAGGTCTCCTCTCAGACGACGGCTTTAGGTCATAGTCCGCCACGTTGGCCCAATGCGGGGTGGGGACTTCATGTGTTTTGCGAGGGTCGTGAGTCTTCTCCGACGTGCATCACGATGTTTCATCGAGCATATAACCAGAAATAGAGATGAAATGTCATTTAATTTGTTTGAAAACTATTCGACCAAATCATTACGGTGACAATTGCGCTCCGATTGGTCAGCCCGAATTCGAAACAATTGACGGGTGTCGTCAATTGTTTCACTTCAAATCGACCAGTTTAACTTGGACTTTGCTATAATGGACGAAAATTGAAAAATTACGTATTTAATTTTTAATTACCGATGAAATGTGATTCCGTTTGTTTTGTATTTAGATGTCTTGCTGTTTTTCCCACACTACCAAGTGGAACAGCCCTCCATAGTTAGAGATATTGTCCTTATTACAATAAATACAGAATATTTTTGAAAAGACGTACACACAGGTCAGTTGTTGGCGCTGTACTTTTTCAGCTTTCTAATTTGTTCTAAATTTCAGTTCAAACGAGATTTGATATTTAAAAGTGATATAAGGCCCATTTGCCTGATGAGTTGCCAGGTATGGATGGCTCTTATTTCGTATCTATTTCTGGTTATATACTCGATGCGATGTGTGCTTTCACCGAAAAGGTCATGGTAAATTTCAAATTATATTTCTCACATAAATTCTGAAAAACTTATTGGTGTGCTGATGCTAAAGTTAATAATAAAGACAGACGGTTTAAAACGAATTCAAAGGCCAAAATTAATTAACTCTACATATATTTTAAGAATATGTCAACAACAGGTCGGCTGTTTCTCACAAATTAATTATACCTGTACGACTAAAACTTGCGTAATTGTCAATTGATTTTTTCGTTAATGCCTTCATTAAAGTTGTTTGGTCCCGTACTTTTTAACTTCCTTCTTAGGAGGAGTAAACTGCAATCGGAAAAGCACTTAACGTCCAATGTACTCGTGTAGTGTAGACTAAATATGATTCAAGCTTCAGGTTCAAGCAAGGATACCCTCAGTTTTGTATGAAAATTGTATTTTCCTAGATACCATACGGTCATGTGGTATCATATGGTATAAAATTTGAATGTGACTTTGTCATTATAATGGGCGTAGTGTCTGTATTTGGGTCTGAACGATTTTCCATATAATTTACATTTTGATGCACACAGAGCTTCAGGTTTAACCCTTTTGAGTTTGACCTCTCAATAAAGAATAAGTCAGTTAACGGGCACCCTTTTTCAATTTCAAAACATAAGTACTCTAATAAACAATTCAGGAAATAATAAAAAGATTCCTATCACTAAACTTTTAATCCACAAACACCTTTTCACGTGCCTAACCCGTGTGCCAGGCAATAATAACTTGAAAAAGTATTAAGTCCCAGATTTGAAGAACAAAAAGCGACGATAACACAGGCGACGTCGTTTAACGTTATGACCCAACTTCTAACGAGCTGCCGTAAAGCCGATATTTACTTTCTTCACCTCGGCGGAGGGTCTCAAGGTAAAAATGTAGTGCACGGGCGGCGTCGTAAAATGTTATGTTTCGAACTCTTTGCGAGGTCTGTTGCCTTGGTCCATATTTTCGATTTGAAATGTAAGAAATACCAGGCAAGCAGAAAATAAAACCAATTATCTAATAACGCAGCAGAGACGGTACAGCTAACAACACGCTTGGATTACTACTTTACACTTAGTTTAGAAAGTTTAGACTTTGGTTGATTGCCGTTACTAGTTATACTCTACACAGTTGCCTTTTTAAACAAAATATCTGAACGAAACTGTATTTTTTTGTTTAATCACTTTTAATCGCTCGCTGTTCCATGGCACGAAAATAAAACAACTCTTTCATAACTTGTTTATGTTGACGGCAAAGATAACCGGTTAAAATTTAAAGATGGATTATTGAAGATAAGATCGTACTTTAGAAGCGGTGTATTCATTATTTCGCGGTTTGATTAATTACGAGAATGAAAAGTAATCACTGTAATTAATCATTTGATCTTAAACTAGAAAACTCCCTGCATTAAAATTTCGATAGCAAGATTACGTGCCTCCGTGACCTAACGGTTACCATGCTGTTTTGATTCCCGGGCTGGGAGAAATATTAGTACAGCCTAAATTTTTTTCTCAATACCCATTGACGGGACGACCAAGTCGTTCACCTGGTGGTAAGCGACTCGCCTATCCATAACAGTTGCAGTGCCACTTAGAGCTTTTAATCGCAAAGATCTGAGAGGTCCTTTCACTGCGCCTGTCACCCTGAGATATAAGTTGGTTCGTTCCGCCACTTGATATCATAAAAAAAACAAGTAAGAAATAACTATAATAGTTTCATCTAAATATTTAATCATAATAGTTTGTTTAATGTGCAGTAAACAAAAAATCTGTGTTTTGTCCACAGGTACAGTGAACACACTGAAATCCCTCCAAATACACGTCCCACAAGCGGTACTGACGGGGCGAGATGCAGAACTCATGTGTTCATACGAACTCGAAGGTGCGCAGCTGTATTCTATTCGATGGTACCGTAACATGATCGAGTTCTATCGATACGTACCGAAAGAATCGCCGGCGACGAAGGTCTTTCCGGTTGCGGAAATAAAGGTTGATGTAAGTATTTCAAAACTTTATCTTAAACATAGGTATAAAATTTTTACAATTACGCATTTCAGGATCAGGTAGTATAGAGATGATACAAAACTATTCGAAGTCACGTGGTTCCTTCGCATTTCAAGATCCGTGTCTGGCAGTGGCATGTTGGGTTGATGATGATTCTAGCAATGAGACAAAGAAACGAGATGCAATTAGTAATTAACCTCAAAATTAATCTACGAAACATAGTACTTCCTTCTTTGGCTTCTTCTTTCCTTCCTTTTGGCTTCGTAGCCAAGTGAAAAGAGCACTTTCCGATACGTTTTATTCGCTTGGTTTCTCTTTACTTTGTTTCCTTGTATGTAATATAACATCAATTATTAGTATAATTCAACTGCCTCTGTAGCCGAACGGTTACCATTCCGGTCTGCCACGCAGAGGTCCCAGGTTCGATTCCTGGGCCGGGAGAAATATTTGTATGGTTACATTTATTTCTCTCGTGAGTTTGGGTGTAATTTGTGGTTGTCTATGTGTGTGTCCATGGTACCCGCGACACAGGGTTCCCCTAGTGCTATGTTGAGTGTGTGCGTTATTATTATTATTTATTATTATGACTACCTCAGTAGTATAATATGATGCAAAGTAGGTAATATGTGCTATGTGAGATTTTTTTCTTTAACTTCGTAGCCTGAGAAAAGCGCACTTTCCGAAAGAATATTTTTTGCTTATTTTTCACTAGTGTCCTCTGTACCCGATTCCTCCTTTACATTTAAAATAGCTTTGACTTTACAACACCAAGTTAAGACGACTATCTCAAAGATTGTACCTAAGTCGGCAAAAGTAATATGTTTTATATGAGAAAATTTCAAACATCACTGAGACAATTTTACGGGGAAACTTTAAAGCGGTGCCGTAATATTGCTTATGGCTAAAGCCGATTATGTCTCGGCGCGCAATGTGAGCGCAAGATACGTACCCACTAATTTCATGGTTTACCTTATGTGATAAAAATAAAGCTAAAAAGGAAAGCACTCCCTTTGCAAGAAAATATTAAATTGTTTTCACAAGTCTTACGTAACTTGCTATCCGGATACTCGTATATAATACAAAATATATTCGATTGCTTACTGCGATTTTTTTCATGGTTTGCAATAATGGAAATCGATACCTCCAATGAACCTTTTTTTTTCTATTTTTGTTGACCCGGGGGAATCTGCTTACAAATATCCCGGCCCCGCGGGCGCAGAGCCGGGATTATGTGAGACTGGGCTGAACCAGAAGGTGAGCAGCCCGACCGCGCTAGCCCCCGGAATGTTCCTCCTCTTTGCTGTAGGTGGACGCTATTGCACTCGTCCGTCAGTCCGTCCCAACCAGCGGCTGGCCGCAACCTGCAGACACATCGGTCCTCCGACTCCAAATGTGAAGCTCGCCACCAGACGAGCCTTCCATCCCGGGCCTCTCCATAGGGAAACTTTATTTTTTGGTCATTTTCTATTATTTTTGTAAACAACCATATTTATTTACTATTATTATGCTCCCCAAATTTTGTAAAAAAAAAGAAACACAAAACAAAATTCGAAAAAACAAAAAACTAACTTTGTGAAAAGAATAAACAAAAAACAAAATAAAAACAGATAGAATCCAAAAATTAAGTTGATGGAATATTCATTGGAGCTATTGATATAGAATATGGAAGTAAATAAGGAAGGACACTGCGTCCACAAAGCTGGCAATGTTTTTTCTTTGGGTGGCTATGCTTATTCTTTGGTGGAAGTAGCTGCCACCTCGTAGCTCGCCGGTGGCTTCAACTAAGCGCACCGAAAGGTCCTTAATGAGATATCCACTGCAAAAAGCACAAAGCTATGCTCTGCACCACAGCTGTGCACTGGCTGAAGTGGCCATATTTAACTCGTTAGCGGTTCTCGGCTACTCAGGCAGCGGCAGGCAGGGGAACCCGCGCCACCCATACCTGCCAGCACATACGAAGCCTCAGTATCCATATAGATCGTATCCCGCATTACATGTCTATCCAGTTCCTAAGGATGAAAAACGAAGACAAAAAATATATAAATTCTTAATGTTTGTACTTTATTTTTGTATTTTTAGTCATTTGAGAAAACTGGTAACGAATCAGAATTAGAGTTAAAAAATCAAGTTTCCCTTTATAAGTTTAGTTTGTCTGGCACATAGCTTAGGGATTCCTGTAATGGTCAGGTACTCTTATTTTGTCATTTTTCCAGGTGGCTTCGTCAGATCAGAACCGCGTGGTCCTGCGGGAGGTGGATAGGACATTAACAGGGGAATATCAGTGCGAAGTGTCGGCTGACGCGCCTCTGTTCCACACAGACATTAAAGCCGGCGAAATGGTGGTTGTAGGTAAGTTGTGACAGTCATAAGGTCCTTTTTCAGAAGTTCTTAACACAATTTTTTTATAATATCTAGTGACGGGACGAACAAGTCGTGGTAGGTAGGTAGCCTCATGGTAGGCTATACGCCTGTACATGACAGCAAAAATCTGAGGGGCTCTGCTACTGCGCCTGTCATTTACGAAGTAACTATTAAGTAATCTGTGCCGTCACCCTGAGACATAAGTTTACAAGTCCCATGTGCCTGTACTTTCACCAGCACCCTTACCCTTCAAAACCGGAACACAGTAATGACTTACTGTTACTAATGACTTACTGTTACTAATGACTTACTTGTTTGGCGGCAGAAATATGTAAGACAAACTTACTAATACAAATGACGTCACGTGTTTGTAGCTATAGTGCTGTTTTCGTGGCATTTTATTTTTAATTACATTTTGTTTCAATTGCTAACAAATGAGCAATGGAATAATGGATGGTATCTCTATCTTCTAAATAGCGACTTTAAAAACGACTACATTCTTATTCTTTACGATCTTTCTTTGGATCGAAAATGTCCAACATTTGGTCCTGAAATTAGATTCCATTTTTTATCTGTTCCCGTGTGAAAAATGTAGAACACTCCAAGCTAGCCCATCTACATAAACAATTACTTCACCGGAAGAGATACGGGGTTAATGAGTTGTGCGTCGGAAACTTTTTGTATTTTCTTTTAATTTACTGACATTTTTTTGCGAAATCTGTTTTGGCTTTGTTTTAAGGGCTGTTTGTAAATTGGATTTGTTAAGCTTTTTGCATACTGGAGTACACTTTTGTGAGTGTAA
>NW_020653731.1:4398925-4507837 GCF_003589595.1 Hyposmocoma kahamanoa
AAAAAACCCTAGCCTCGATTACAATCGGAACCGCTGTCGCCAAAACGCACACAAACAAATGATAAACACTACGAAATCTCGAAAATGATTGGTCATAGTTTCTAATTTAGAAAGACGTAACAAATTCTTGATTGTTAATATAATTTAAAGTTTACCTAGTCGCTGTATCATTGAAAGTTCAATCCCTTTAATGCAAGTTACGACGTTTTGATTTTACATTGAAATTTTATTGAACGTGATGCCATCTTGCGTCTAGTAGCTGGACTACGACGAACGATAAACATCTGAATCATGTCGATAAATAGGAAATTGAAAATTTATTAAAATGAGACTTACTGATGACATGAAATACCACTACGGGTATATTTTATCATTTTTGCACTCCAAAACAGCACAATAAGGCTGCAAGCACAATATGGTTGGCACGTGTAGGATGCTAACTAACCACTTCTACTGTATTTATTATTTTGTGGCATAGATCTTCCACGGCAGTGAGCCTCTGAACTGATGGCGTAAAATATTTGAAGTAGTTGTCTGTATCTAAGATCCAAAAAGGAATAAGGATATAAATTGCGAAAACAAAATGCAAAATCGCAATACGAGTACAACATACATCACGAAATATCAGAGGCTCGGTCACCATCTGCCGACTTCACAATATTTTTCCCTTTTCACGAAATCCTTTATTAGGACCTGCGAAACCGGGTGAAATATTGAATATTCACTTCACCCAGCTGCCATTTCGTAGATTCCCAATGTTTGGCACACACTCGGTTTCAATCCTTCCAAACACCGGTTTTGTTTTCGAGTGCTTTTGTTCTAATTTCGGAGTTTCAATATTCAGCAGACGAGTTTGAGCTCACACTCGAAACTGCTTCGTTTACGTGACAAAATGTTTTGTTTTGTGCTCGTTCGATATTTATTTCGGATTGCAATCGGAAGGTAAAAATTAAAAGCTATGGTGCTGTTTTAAAGCGTTCCTTTAAAGGCCGAGAAGATTGGAAGGTAAAAATTAAAAGCGGTGGTATTGTTCTAGAGCAAAATAAAACCCCCAAAAGTAAATTCATCCCATGGTCACGGTTGACAGGGATGATAGTTCCTACCTAGTCATCAACAAGTTATGCATATTTGTGCAAACCACCCTATTCTGAACTATTGTTATAAAACATTACCCTATTTAAAACCTGAAAAAAAAAAGAAAATTCCAATTTACTCTGCCTACAACTCGCAAAATATTTTAACAATACGTATTTTTTTACTAAATCAAATCGATGAACGAGACATGAAGTATATAAAGGGTCCGAAACATTGGCTTGTTTGAAAAAAAATATACGCGATTTAGAGCAGAACAAATATTTTCATCTTCAATGTGTAGCAACAACGAAAATCTAATACTTTAAAATTTAAAATGGTATTTAGTGGTCATAAGGTGAGTGAGATAACGTGACAATTTTGGATATGAGTAAAAATAAACGCCTGCGTTCAGTGATGAACAATGCATTGACGTAGTCTAATTGCCACTACATTTTGGCTCAACCTAAACACGAGACCGATTTTTTTATGATATGAAGTAACGGGATGAACAAGTTATGCGACTAGTGGTAAGCGACACGCCATTCAGAGCTTTAAGTCCCATGTCGGTACTTCCCAGAACGAACCCTTTCACAAGGAGTTGTACTGCTACTAACTATTGGGAACTAAAATTAGACGTCACTTTATGATATTCAACTATCAAACATACGAACAAAACCAAAGTAATAGCCACCTATAAGGATATGACCGAAATATCGCAAATGCGTTACCGGCTGTGCGATATAAGATCTTGAGTTATGTCTGCGATTGCCCTGATTCTTCCTGCCATTTTACGAACACAGCAGTGTTTTTCTAAAGTAAAAATACTATTTTATTTATTTATTCTTTTATTGCATTGTCACACTTATATTATATTAAGTACAGTGGCTTGAAATGTACATGTGACTCGACTGTGACAGACTGTGAGTAATAAAATAAAATAGTGATCACATTAAATAAATCCTTACAATTATACATGCATAAGATAAAAGAATATCGGAAGTATCTCGAATTAATTACATTATAAATTGTATTTTGTCATTGAAAAACTCTTTAATATTATAACTTTTATTTATGAAAAGTTCTTTTAAATGTTTGGAAAAATCCTAAATTCTTGAATTTCTTTTATGTAATTTGATATGTGATTGTAAATTTTAGTTACCATAACTTGCGGTCCAGAACAAACTAATTTCAATTTAGAAAATCGTACACGTAGTTGATGTAGGTTTCTGTTGTTACGTTTAAATTCAATTTTACTAGTGAATAAAGTGGGATAGTTTTTAATAAATTTGCACGACACAAGTGTGTATATACCTGTTAAAGTAAATATGCCTCATCTTCATTAACTTACAATTATATGGACGTCGGGTCCGCGCTAAAAAGTGTCCGAACTTATAGGGCGTTAAAATGGTATACAGAGCGTCATTCAAGCTTTAGTCTTCGTTTGTTCCACTGACAGCGAAGCAAGCAAAATTAGACAGTACTGCGATGACATTACAATTTATATTTAACATTTTAGCTTTTTCATATTCCTTTACGTGTCACTACGTTTAAATAGGTTGACTTGGGACATTTTTTTCGTGGTTTTTGTATTAGACCCGTCGTCCATTTATTTGTAAGTCAATGCTAATCTTTGAAAAAGATGTCTACAAGATTCATTGAAATACTACTATCAATTTCGTTTCGCTTCACATTTACATCGAACGACTATGAAGTGGAATTCCCTGGCAGCAGACTTGTTCCCTGACCGAACTTGGGCCTTTTCAGGCGAGAGTGAATACATATTATTATTATACATTAAGTGTGCATGCTCTATTGTCGACCTCATCGTCACTTTCTATCAGGTGAGATGGAGGTCAAATTTCGCATTTCTTTTTAATAAAATTAATACAAAAATGCATTTGACGCCGATGTTACTGTTGTCGGTAGTCTTTCCCTTTTTTTAAAATTCCTATACGAATACACAATTTCAATTGAACTTATCTTGTGTAATTAATCTTATAACCCATTATGTACACCTATAATTTATATCAATTACCGATAACAATGACGGGTGGAACAAAAGATTTATCAGTCAACATTTTGCCATCATGTTTAATCAAATCAATCCAATATCTACCCAATTGTTTGTGACTTAAGATAAATTTGTCAGACATCAGAATTAATTTTCTCTAAGAATAAATCGATTAGAATGGCTCGCATAATACCACAGTAGGTAATTTGTTTTTACATTTATGTTTTACACCTACATATAAATGTTTCATTTGTATTTAATATGCATTTAATTGGGCATTGTATGTAACACAACACACACCGGCACATTTAGCTGTATACTAGTCAAAATCCCAAAATAATAATATTTCACTACCATGATACCTATTCATTTACTGTTTTGTGAAATTACTCCACTAGTTTCCTATAATTTTATATACGAAGAACGAACACAAAGATAAAATCCTACATATCAGCAGATATTATGAATGACTATATGCGTTTATTGCAGATCTTTGCCTAAAATACAAGTATATATTACGTTTACTTAGTTTAGGCGTCGCAATTACACATTCATCCCATCCTAGTCCCATTTCAACTTGAAGAAAATATTCCACCTCTAAGAGTGGCAAACTAGGAGATGAATCCGGTTTCGCTCACTTTCCGGTAACCGATTTCAATAAAACTTGGCAAATAAATGTAATTCCACGACTTTTTGCGGTCGGTTTTTCAGTATTCCTTTCTAAGATTATTAGTTCATCCTGTCACCCTAAATATATTAATAACCAGCAGAAAGATCGACTGTTGTACCCTGTTTTAGTTTGTTTTTGTCCTTGTGTACAATAAAGAATATTTGTTATTAAGAAATGAAACTACTATCTGGCATCTCTAACTGTCATTGTAGTTAATAAGTTCAACGTGAATGATACCGATTCTTGTTTTCAGAACCTCCGCTTCAAGGCCCCAACGTGACGTCAGACCGGATGACGTATGTCGGCGGGGATCACATCAGAGTCAACTGCTCTTCGCCACCTTCCCTTCCAGCTGCCAACATCACCTGGTTTGTCAACGAACAAGAGGTAAATTAAATGTTTTAACCTGAGTGAAACAAGGTCTTTTTAAAGTTCCTCGTCAACTAAGTTTGACTCAGTGAGCTACCGATATTTCTTTATGTTTATTTTGCGATGTGGCCTGTATATTAAAGGCCACCTCACGCAAGCAATATTAAAGCTCTATTGAGAACCATAGAAATGGGAACTAGATTAAGTTATGTCTCCGATAGAAACTCGTAATGTTTTATTATAGAAAAAAATACTTACAGGTGCCTGGCAACACTGCGAATCACGTACTGAATTTCAGCAACGGTTTTGCTTCGAGCCTTGCAACACTAGAGTTAGAGGCGACTGCAATGTCGCCTGTGCCTACTCTTATGATACGGTGAGAAATACATATAAATAAATATTCTCCATGTAAATAAATATATTTCCTCCGTTACTTCCGAAATACAGGGTGACCACGAAAGGTCTGGTTTTACCCAATAATACGAACAACTGTTACAATTTAGTACCCCTCCAAAGTCGCGAATACAAAAATCAGGGTTAGTACGTACATATCATTAAGTCTATATCCACTAGGATTAGCACTTGGCAGAGATTTTGAACTACTGCTATGCCCCTGATAAACTTCTTTCACTTTTTCCATTCATGCATGAAATTCGTAATGCTATCACAATAGTGTCGTAATACAACATTTGTGGAATTGAAAAATACAATTTCAAAGTTTAAAAAAAATGCTGAATGGATCTGGCTACGAAAACTAGCGAATAATGTGATTATTTTTATTTATACATAATTATCCATTTATAAATGAGAATATAATTTCATTCAGTATCGTGCATATGAAGATAATAATGCGAGTGGAAAATAAAACGATGTTCTTGGTCTTTTAGCTTTTTTTTAAATAACAACGAGTCGCAATATTGTTGGATAAAATCATCTTTGCGATTTACTGCTCTGAGTGGCACTGTAACTGTTATGGACAGGCGTGTCATTTACCATCAGGCGCACGATTTGTTCGTCCCATCACTAAGTATCATAAAAAAATTTAAAAAAATCTTATGAACGTCACAGACCTTTCAGAATCGCACTGTATATTCCATTAAAACCTTTTTTAGATTTCCGTGTTCACACCATTTCTAGTTTGAATAGAAAATAAATACCACTTATTGTCTTCGGAGAGTTGCATAAACCTTTTACAGTTTTATAGAAAGTGAGTGAATTTTCTTCTATTATAAGACTAAAAGGTGTAGCCTTGTTATTGAAACCGACAAACGATAACCGTAACATTGCCAGCCGTAGGAAAAAGGATCTTAAGACACCTGTAATTGGGATCACTCGCTCGTACCATCCCTTGAACACGGTGCCAACGGCAGTGCTGCTTTGCCGCAATAATAGTCAAGGCTACTTTAGATACTGCTCACAAACAGGACAATTACCACTAATAAAATCTCCAATTAATTTTATTTTTTTCCTTCGCTCGAAGGCGAAGATCGACTATACTGCCTAGTCATTAGGTTCTCTACTTTAATATGCCTCAATTTTAGTCTTCAAAGTTAGGTGTGTGCTCACTCTCTAGGATAGTTTCTTTAGTCTAAGTGCTGAGTATATTTTTTTAAATATTGTTTTTACGACATCGGAATAAATCCATGAAGCCAAATCTTCAACATAATTCAACTATTTTTTTTTTAATTTTATTTGTAATTTTGACCGTGGAATATTTTGAGTTTAGATACAATCGAATTTTAAATCTCCGCACTCTTTGCGCAGATTAAAAATTCGATTGTATGCTTCCCATGTCTTTCAATCGGATATCACTGTCATAGAGTAGATAACTATGCAGAATAGCTATCTCGGATTTTTTTTTTTTTTTTTTTTTTATAAAATATAGGTGCGCATTTGACCTCCATCTCACCTGATGGAAAGTGACGATGAGGTCGACGATGGAGCATGCACACCTAAATAATGCCTATTCACTCTCGCCTTGAAAAGGTCCAAGTTATAACGTTCAGGGAACAAGTCTGCAGGCAGGGAATTCCACTCCATAGCCGTTCGCCATATAAATGTGGAAGCGTAACGCTTCGTGCGAATCTTTGGAATATCCACAACATAGGGGTGGAACCCAAGCCTACGCCTAGTCCCCCGGTGATGGAAAGGGGAAGGCGGAATTAAATCATGTAATTCCATCGCACACTCTCCGTGATATATCCTGTAAAATACCGATAAGCAGGCAACTTTACGGCGGTGTTCAAGGCTCTGCAGCTTCGCCTCCACTAATTCCGAGTCACCTATAAGCCTCTTGGCACGGTTGTCAATTGAATCCAAAGTGGCCAGTTGATATGTCGCAGAGCCATCCCAAAGGTGGCAGCAGTACTCCATGCACGATCGGACTTGTGCTTGGTACAGCTGGAGCAACTGTCCCGGTGTAAAGTACCGCCTCACCCTGGAAAGGATCCCAAGCTTCCTTGCTGCATTTTTGGCCGTGGATTCAATGTATCTGCCGAAGTTCAAATTGGACGACAGGTCCATTCCAAGTAGCTGGAGACAATCGGCTATCGGTATGGATATATCACGAAAAGTCGGAGTCAGCTCAAAGGGACTCCGTTTTGTGGAGAATAGACACGCCTGCGTTTTGGTAGCGTTAAATTTGACAAGATTGGCATTGCCCCAATCGGAGACTGCCTGGAGTGTCAAATCTAAACGGCTAACCATGGACTCTCGACAAGACTGGATTTCCTCTCCACTGACCCTTGCATTGGTCAAGTACCTATCTACAACTGTGCTGTCATCAGCATACGCAAAGGTACCTGGAATTAACATATCATTGATATGCAGCAGAAAGAGAGTTGCAGACAGTACGGAACCCTGAGGAACTCCGGCATCTATCGCCATATGTTCGGAAGAGTAGCCTTCTAAGACCACTCGAATCGAACGTTCGCTCAAGAAATCCGAGATCCAATTGCAAAGGTCAGTGGGAAGCCCATAAGAGGGAAGCTTGCTTAAAAGGCTTGCGTGCCAGACCCTGTCAAAGGCTTTAGAAATGTCCAAAGACACTGCAAGTGCTTCGCCTTGCTTTTCTATAGCCTCGCTCCATATGTGACAGGCATACACAAGAAGATCCCCAGTAGATCGCCCTCGTCGGAATCCGTACTGGCGATCACTGAGGAGATCGTTGTCTTCAAGGTACGATAGGAGACGGTTGTTGAGTACACGTTCCATAGTCTTGCAGAGTATGGAAGTGACTGAGATAGGTCTATAGTTGACAGGGTCAGCTCTGCTTCCCTTTTTTGGTACAGGTTGCACGTTTGCAAGCTTCCACGACCTGGGAACTACACCAGTCTCAAGTGAGAGGCGGTACAGGCGTGTGAGAACAGGAGACAACTCAGGTGCACAGTTACGTAGGACTATTGCTGGAATTCCATCTGGCCCGCTAGCTTTATTCACGTCTAGATTTCGCAGAGTTCTAAGTACCTCTTTTTGGCGCATGCGAACTGGCGCCATAGTGCAGCCAGCCTGAGGTAAAGTAGGTGGTAGGGTCCCTGCGGCATCTAGACGCGAATTTTCTGCAAAGAGTGAGGCAAAGAGATTCGCCTTCTCTTCCGCAGTATGAGCCAGCGAACCATCCGGCCTCAGCAGAGGTGGCAAAGATGGGCGACAAAAGTTCGATTCGACCGCTTTGGCCAGGGACCAAAAGGATTTGCTGCCTGCTGGATAAGAGGCAAGCTTGGCTCCTATGCGGCGCACATGGTCGAACTTGGCCCTACGTAACATGCTTTTGCACTTCTTGGCGGCCTTATTAAAAGCTTTCTTCATGTTCTGAGTACTCGGAGTTTTGCGTAGTCGAGCATCTGCCCAAGCTTGGTACGCGGACTGTTTACGTGCTTCAGCACAACTACAATTAGCGTTAAACCATGGACGAGCTTGGGGTCCATTGGGTACATCAGAGTATGGAATGTAATACTCCATACCCAAACGCAAGACCTCGACTACAGCATCAGCACAGCTCGACGAGTCTCCTGAAGTAAAGCACGCCTGCCAGGGATATGACGCAAAGAAATGGCGCATTTCGTCCCAATCTGCTAACTTGTATCGCCACACCCGTCTCATACCACTAGGGCCCTGATCGGGTGGGGAGTATACGGATACAGTTTTCACCAGACAATGGTCGGAAGTACCCAGTGGGGCCTCCACACCCACAGAGTATCGGTCCGGATCAGTTGTCAGCAGAAGGTCCAAGCAATTAGCCGTATGGGATTCAACATCTGGTATCCTAGTGGCGCCACTGACAAGCTGGGATAAGCTTAGCGTTAACGCAAGTTTACGCGTCTCTCTCCCAGCGTGATCGGTCTTCTGGTATGGGAACAACCATTCTTGATGGTGTGCATTAAAGTCCCCCAGAATGACTAGTTGCGCCGCTGGGTACCTATGCTGAATCTCATCAGACGTCTCACTTAGATATTGGAACAGCTTGGTCGTCTCCTGATCTCCACTGTGCGATCGGTAAACACAGCAGTACACTATTTGTGTAACTCCTGTGTCAACCAGAAGCCATAAAATTGAAAAACTCGGTGCCTCAAGGTTCTTGAGACGCTTGACACAGATGTCATCGCGAACGTACACACAGACTCCGGCACGAGGTACGAACCTGTGCTCCAGAGTATACCCGGGGTAGCTGAGGTACGCTGCGTCAGTCGGACATCTGATCTGCGTCTCAGTGAGGAACAGCAGCTGCGGTTTGTCGGTTTCAAGGTGGTAGTGGACCGAATCGAGATTTGAGTGCAGACCTCGGATGTTAGTGAGGTGCACTTTTAGTGGGAGGACGTGCAACCGCTGTGTATACTTTTTTCCATTTTTATAGTTTTTCATTTTTGGATTTGGAGAAGTGAATAGGCAGGAGGAAGGCAGTTGAACGAGGCACTGCGTCGTGTTCAACCAAGCAGCAGACTCATACTGCCACACGAGGTTACAATCGGCTTGGAGACCGCGGGGACGCCCGAACCCCCCCGGAGATGGCCACCTGGTCCTCCCTTCCGGTCGCCAACCGGCAAGGTGGAGCATTCCGGGATTTTTCGTTGGGTGGCGGGGCAGCCTTTCACGGGTGGCTTTCCCGCTACTTGGGCCCCCAACTTCCCACGGTCGGCCAGCGGTGCACCGTGCTTCGGATCCCGCTAGCCTCCAGAACCGAGTGCTCAGTGTGGCAGTACAAGCAGCTACAACTCGCCGTCAGACGCAATGCAACTGTTCAGACCCGACCTCCAAATGGCAACTCCCGAACACGAGTCGGAACACGGT
The DNA here is from genome assembly GCF_003589595.1 of Hyposmocoma kahamanoa. Classification (NCBI taxonomy): domain Eukaryota; kingdom Metazoa; phylum Arthropoda; class Insecta; order Lepidoptera; family Cosmopterigidae; genus Hyposmocoma; species Hyposmocoma kahamanoa. The sequence goes on from NW_020653731.1 coordinate 4,408,336, forward strand.
AAAAACCATTTGGCGACTCGACTGCGTCGGGAGGGTGGTGACTAGCCACGGCCGAAGCCTACCACCAGTAGTTATTGCTCTTTAGCACCACCCAGGGGTCACTTGTAGGGTCTCAAGGGTAAACCTACGGAAGCGAGCAACATCAACCCCCAATTTCTAAACACGTTTCATGAAAACACTCAAAGGTGATATCACGTTAATAATTTTTAATTACAGATGTGAAGCCTCACTCTTCGATATATGGAAGTCAACGAGTCACACGTTAGTTCTTAGAGAGAGGAGTGCTAACCCAGCCTCCGCTTTAGGAAGGAGTTTCACAGGTATCAAATCATATTAAATAATAATATACAGCTTGTAAACAAAAACGTTCCACCATATCTTCCACTAAAACACAGATGACAATATAGAAAAACAAATTTTGAATTCTGATTAAGAATTAGATTAAATTACACAGTCTTATGGACATAGAATGGCATCAAAGCATGAAACACGCCGAGAACGGGTGCGGGTCGGGTGTGTGGCGGGTCGGGAGCAGGGCGGGTGTAATTCTGTGTATTTGTATGGACGACAACACCATGCGCGGGCGCGAGATGTGCGCAGGGCAGGTTGCATGCACGCTCGTGGTGTGTTATCATCCATATAAATACAGGGAATTACCCGACCCGACACGCGCCCAGCCCAACCCGACACGCGCCCGACCCGACACGCGCCCGACACGCACCCGCTGTCAGTGTGTTTCACGCTCAAGACGGTCAGAAAAAGTTTTAGGCTATGTTCAGATGGACGTACATTAGTCGCGCGTTGGAACATTCAGACAACGAGAGGCAATGCGCCGAGCGCGCAAGTCCTAGGAGTGACAAGTCATAGCTCTAACACGTGCTATCGCGGCTAAAACGCGCGGTCATCTAAATACTACACGGTCGGTGTCAGTCTTAGTTGTTATCGTTAGTTGCGCAATGCGCGGCACCTATCTGGACTATTGTCCAGATACATAATTGCTGTACTGTGATAGGGAGGGTACTGTACGTGCAATCGGGTAGCTTATCTAAGGCACTAGCCTTTTGAGAACCGGATGACGACTGTACAAAATGGCTGCTCTGGAGTCAGGACCTGACTGAGAAAGTCTTTGTGCAGATTTGCTCGCACAGGTTATAGTGCTCTTCCCGTATAACCAAGAGGTTGATAGGAAGGGTCACTACGAACAAAACTCTTGTAGAAAAAATATGAGAGTGTCCGTGTCCATTATTTTAAAAACGCGGTGACGCGCGTTTGCTAGTGTGACGCGGGTTTTGGAGTATTTCTTCTGAACGCGGCGATACTGCGCGTACAAATGAACAAATGTGTGTAAAATGTATGTATGTATCTCTACATGAGATTTGAAAACGTGCGTTAAATTTTTGCCATGAGTTTAGCCTTAAGCGCATCAGCATTCTGAGCGGAAGTGAAGCGAGCAATATCTGTTTCGTTCTTATTGCATTGACATAAAGATTTTTCTGACCGCATTTTCGGCTCCGCATTAATAGACAACACATACAAATATTTTATCTTCAAAGTTGCAAGTTACGTCTATTCACGCTAAAGGGATGGCGTATCACATTGTAACCGTTTTTATGAAAACAAACAACATTAGCAAAAAAAAATTCCTCGTTGAGATTTTTTTTATATAACCTCTTTTCTTAATATCTCTGGGCAATGTTCGTGTTTCGACTGTATCGTCATAGTCTCTTTGCGTGGGGCATACCGGACGCATTCAACCGCAATCGACTTGAAAGTATACGTTTATTTATTTATATTGTACAATTTACACAAACAATCATCAAAACTAAACATGTAAGCCATAGTCAGTATAGGGTTGGGACAATCACCGCCCAAAAGCAAGCTGCTGAAATTCTGTCACAGAGCTTCGGGCGGTGAACCTCTCCAAGTAGTAACCAAGCGATGTCAGAAATTTCGTTTGAAAGTTACTGAACACGTCACTATCATTATCACGCCCGCCCCGCAAAGCCCCGCACTAAGGAAACCTTGTGTTGCGGGTGCCATAGACATGTAGGGTATTCGTACATACATACATACATACATACATACACACATACATACATACATCATACATACTCGTTCATACACAAACTAATTTATATTATAATTACCACACAAAAAAAGGAATTCTACTAATAAGAAAGAGCAATATCTCAAAATATTAGCTAATTCTGGAAAAATATTTATTAAAAGTCATTGACTTACAAAAAGTAATAAAATATTGTCATTACAAAAAAACTGCAAACCTTTTTCTAACACAATTTTGTTCTTAACTTTATTCTAACTTTTAGACAAATACCTTCACTTCAAGATTTTATTTCATTTCTAATCAATTAATTGGACATTACTTACATCAAGAAATTTTTACCTCTTACATCAAATTTAAATACTAATTCTTAAATGAATTCAAAATTTCTTAGGTGTATTTTAAGAAAATACATTCTTTAACAAAAAAAAGTAGTTTTCTATTCAGATTAATATTCTAAATTCTAGAGTATATTTTTAAAGCAACATTTTGTTGCGTTTTCATAGTCATTTCATAGTCATGTTGTTGTCAATGATTTACTTTTACTTGTGCTTGTAATCATAAAAATCATAAACAGTCTTTCATACAAAGAAACAATACTTAGGATCGTATTCTAGAACTCTACTCAATTCTTAAGTCAGGACTTGAGTATGATTCAAAGCACTAGAAAACATACTCAAGTCCTTTCCATTAGGGTCGTATTTCCAGTGCTTGAAATCATACTCAAGTCTGCTCAAATCCTGACTTGAGCATTGAGCAGAGTTCTGGAATACGACCCTTAGTATCTCTAGTTTGTTAGTGTGTTATTTGTAGTCATATTTTAAGAAATTTAGTTTCAGCATGAAATCAATCTACACTTGTAACAAGTACAACTTCAACATGCAATTAGTTCCATCGCGCCACTGCTGATAGCATTAGTTGTACTCTGAAACGCGCTATCGTTTTCTTAACTTCAATAGTATAAAGTCATCTCATATATTTTGAATTTTTGGTGCTTTCTGCCGCAGTATTACTTTTATGGCACTGAACGGTACTCAAGTATTTGAAAAGATTCCGTCGTTCTTCTGCTACTTTAAGGTTTGGCACTGAGCTGTGTGCTTTCACGCTATTGTAAATAATTGAGTACCTCTCAATTTTTCATTATTTATTTTTTCAAGTCGAAAATCGGACATTTCTAATAACTAATAAATATTTTGTTGAATCTGGAGTAGCTTTGAGACTTGAAGTAAATTAATTTACTCTTGGATTAAATATCTAAATCTTATAACTAAACAAAGTCTTATAACTAAAATCCACTTTTGAGATTTTTTTTTACTATTATCAAGTAATTATTCTCTAGCGTCTATAGGGAGACGATCGTTTTGTTGGATTTAATAAATTTGTCTTCATAAAAAGAATTTTGTCTTTTTCTAAGTAATCTGTTTTTACCGTACACTTACCTTTTCCCGTGTCGTATCAGCTAGTTCACGTTGTATATTGAAACCGAGCACTTCGAATTCGTTTCTATTGTTCTCGCGTGACGTAGGACCAACCGGTCCGAGCGCTGGCCGGCCGTCCGCTCGCCACGTGCTAGTCGAGACCTGCCTTGTATACGGAGCTCGCGCTAACACTTACTTTGCTTGTATACCTTGCGCTTACGCTGTTATATACTGTTCTTCTTTCTATTCTCTTCACCTATCTTTTCTGACTGTATTTCTCGCTACTGCCTGTGCTAGTGCTTGTGCTGAATTCCTTTTTGTGCCTTCTGTATTTTGTGTTATTGTGGACAGACATTATAGTATACGTTATCACACGTAAGTCGGACTATTTATTTCAACCGTTTACCGGACTGTACGTTAACTGTACCCAAACAACTACAGACACACACATAGACAACCACAAATTACACCCAAACTCACGAGAGAAATAAATGTAGGCCATACAAATATTTCTCCAGGCCCGAGAATTGAACCTGCGTGGCAGACCGGCATGGTAACCTTTCGAGATCTGAGCCAATAGAAGAGGGTACAACAGAGTAGCTACTATTTTTTGTGTTGTTTATATTTTTGATATCTTGCTTGGTATATTGTTAAGAAGTAAATACTATTCTAAAATCGGAGTTTGTAAAATTGTCCAATATCCTAGTAAGGCCCCGTGTACTTATTAACGCACAATATGATTGATTATGGGATAGATACCCATTTCTAAATAGAAAAAATACATTTTTGTGACAAAACTGAGTGTATAACTAAACACTTAGCTTGGGCCTACAGCATGTAATTAAATTTAGTACATTTTAATGTACATTGGTTTTTTAGCGTTTTTCCTATTGTAGTTTTCTGGGTCTTAGGAAGATTTCACATGGAAATCAAAACACAATAACAATAAGGTGTACAGACTTCTGAATAAATCTACAACTAGACATTGAAATTTGTGTTCGAGTGCATTCGGTGATCCAAAGATTGCCGAAAGATGTTAAGAAAAGGGTTGTACTGTATGTAATTTAAAAACTAACAACTTTATAGTCATTTATTAAAATTAGTATCATTACCATCTGAAATATAGTCGGACTTTTTTGTTACACCCGGTTGGAATCTAATCGAGATAGTAAAAGTAAAATTGTAGTATAAAATCTACTTGTGCAAAATTGAACACAAAGCGCATGCCTTTAAGCTAGAATTTACAACGCCAAGACTTCCACGGTGCCGAAAAAAAAGCATAAGGTAAATTGTATCGTGTCTCATGTACTTTGCGTTAAATTTTGTAAGCGTTCAATAACTTAAAACGGTTACCTCTTTTGCTTTCTAATCACATCTATTATAGTATTATCATAATTCAGAGTCTGATAGACATTTTAATTTAGATAAACATTGACCTAAGATGGAACATAAAGACTTCTTAGGTTAGATTTTCAATTACACCAATTTAGGGAGCAAAATTGTTCTCCAGTGTTCTGGGTATAGATCCCGATTCACTTTGTTTTGATAGCTTACTATGTAACATAGTTGCTGTAATGCATAGGTAGCTGTAAAGTTACCTAACTGGGTGACGAAATACTTTCATAGATTTCTCATAGATGGCGCTATGGCTAAAACGTCGTTGAAAAAAAAAAGAACAATTCGTGAGGTCCGCTGGTTCGTTTCGTGGCTTAGTTGGTATAACGTCTAGCACCATTTCCTAGAATACATCTATTCGAATCCGGTCGGATCGAAGGAATTTTTTCTTTGTGTTCGATCTTTGTATTAGCAAACTAGTGTAGTAATTTGAGAAAAAATAATTGAATGTCAATTCAATACAAATTTAATTATGTAAGATATTTTCAAAGTGGTGACGGTGATGATTTTCATTTATGCAGATTATCTGCGGATGCTGATATCCGCAACAACCCTGGTACACATTTGTGACGGCCAGACATTAAATTTCATTTTGTTCACAGCTGCAGCAACAGAAACGTGCCTGCCAACAATAATGGTTTTAATACTTCAAGTCTTCTTACAATTTTTACTAGGCAGCTACAGTGAAACACCGATCAGATAGTTGATTAGGTCCAATGTTTGTATTTAGCTATTTAAACTCTATAATTATAATGTAGTTTCGGCTCAGGGTTAAAAAAGTTTCAAATGTCTACACACTTGCGGTGCAGCGGCGGTAATTGTGGATACCGAATGAATGTTGCGCGTGATGCTAGCGGTATTGCAAAAAACGAACTTTGCCTTGACAAATATTGTGTAAAACGAAAAAAGTTTAGAACGGTATAATAAAATTTTGAATTTCATGAAATGTGATTTTCATAGTTTTGATTTACGACAGCTGGGTTCATTCCTATCTTTACTCTCTATGGTAGCTTAATACATAAAAAAATGTTCATTAAGATACAATACTATTTTATGAAGTCCAAGCCTCAACTATTGCATTTTTGACCTACTTAATAGGAAATGAAACTCGTTTTTCGGCACTAAATCGTGTATAATTGTTTTTTTCAAATAAACTAACGTTTCGGGCCTTTACTGACTGCTGACAGTCAGTCGTGTATTGGTTTGTTTGAAAAAAAAAAAACAAATATACATAACTTAGATCCGAAAAAATTATTAGTTTTCCCAAATACAATAATCGATACGAATAAGAACTCGAAACATATTTAATAATATGTCAAACATTAAAACTGCACTGTTAATACAATAGTATATTGACTGAAAAAAGTGAACTTTGTCAGAATCGATAAAAAGTTAAGTGGATATCTTTTGATTATTTTTTACAACATTCTAACGACTTTTTTTTTTTAAATGTAGAGAAACAAAATTTACGTTCATTAATGACATAATATTAAATTTCCCATATTTTGAGTTACAGCACTATTGTAATAGTAGTGCGATATTATGATTACTTTTGCTTTTTTTCTAACTTTTTTCTAACGTCAGATGACTGCCTTTCTAGCTTTTCCCATTGTCTTGACAGTCTGTCGTCGTAACGTTAAAAAGTCGTTAATCGTGTTTTTCTATATGTAAACAACTTCACTTAAATATACAAGGCACGACACTTTACACTGCACGACTGTCTGTCGTCACGACATATTGGGAACACGCCCTACAAAATACTGTTACTTATTTAATGAAACTATTTTTCGTATATAAATCGCGCGTGTTTTTTCTAAGAAACTAACGTTTCGGGTCCTATAAAACCGGGTACTTATTAGCGAACTGTAACTGTAACTTGACATATACAATAACGAGGTTCTAATGCGTACACGTGAAGCAGTCTTCGATCGCTAGAATGAGTACCTGGTTATTGTTGGCACACTGGGAACTGCACGCGTTCCGCTCGCGACAAGCTCGCGACCCATGTACACACAATGATTCCTGGTAACATAACAACGAGTTAAGAAGTTACAACTCACTTGTGAGTACCCGACTTTATAGTTCCCATAGGACATAATTATACTAATACTAATAATTATACTTTTGATTCATTTGAAAATGATTTGAAACTTGGACTTTATAATACTACTGGAATATGTTTGGTTTTATTAATACCTCTTTACATATTTTAATCGTAATATAGACTAGGTACCGTTATTATAGACTGATTATTTAATATTTTTCATTGTAAATACGTAACATTTATTACGTTTGTAAATAAATGTAACACCATTTAAGATGTTGATATTACCTATGAATGTTAGTGTAATGTTTAAGTCAGTTATTCATCAATTGTATAACTAAAAACTGGTTTTTTTATTTGTTATTATTAAATTCTTTATATTATTTCTAAGTGAGAGGAGTCTTTTATATACTGAACTATTATTATGTGTGTATATTAAATATTATGATTTAAGATTCTTTATCTCAATTTACATTTTTATTTCTTTTCAAAAGTAAAAAAAGGAAAACCTCCATTCACACACTCCCTTATGTCCTTTTAAATCACAGTAATAATTTTATCTAGTAATGTACATTTTTCCGAAGAATTAGTTATGTTATATATTATTTCTGTATGCGTAGTAAGTTATTGTTAGTAATTTCATATATTTTATTTACATTCTAATACGTCAAAAGGGCTGTGTTTTGTACTTATGTATAACGTGAAAAAAACGAGTATTTTATTTTATATTCTACTAGATTGCCTAGTATTTCCTCTGCCTATTAATTGTAACCTGTAATTGAAATAAATAGGTACATTGACATTTGCTCGGGATTTAATTTATAAATAAGAAACTGACAATATGTTATTAATATTTAAATTGTATATTTACTTAACATATTCTCATATCTACTTCTGTTTCTTTTAGAGGAACATAAAATTTCATATTTAAATCGTATGTGTGGAATCCCACGATAAAAGGCGAGTGAGACAACCAGCGTTATGCAACGCGAATACATCGCGAGATTTGTGAATGTGTTCATCCGTACACGGCTCGTGGCGGGTGCGCAAACACACAAGACACGCTGCTACGCTTGTATGGAGTTACCATACTTGTTTTATTATACTATGATTCCGGCTTGCCTAGCGTGGAAGCTATGATAAATATAAAATTATTCAAATATTCTGTCAAATTAATTTTATTTATTTATTATTTTAGTTACGAAATTCACTGTTCGAAATAATATTGCCGTGTTTATTGTATAGTGCTTGGTTCAGTTCTCAATAAACTTACTAAAACAAAACTAGCGCTAAGTAATATTTCATTTACATTTAGTCTCTACATATTGCAATTCCTTGTCTGTTACCGAACACGTACTGTTTTCATAAATACCTATAATTTATTGAAAAGGTATAATGTACCTTAAGGATCTACTGAAAGGTCAGCGTAGTCGATCTTTTAAAAGAACAATATTTTTATTATATCAAACATAGCAACTCACTTAAATTTGTTTATTATTTCTGAGTAAAAATCTGTACAAAATGTTTAATGACTGTGGTCTAAGGAATTGACAATGATTTCAGCAATTTTCAGGACATCGCATTGTTCGTTGTATTATGTTTGAAAAAAAAGGTAAACGTATTATTTAAGGCTGACTGGTTATTGTTAGACACAAAAATCAACGGTCGCATTTGTATTGTAATTCAAACAAGTATTATAAACCTCGTTAACTCCGAACAAATCATGCCTGTTATTTCTTCCAGAACTTGAACTATGTTTTTCAAATTCCGATTAATTTATGATGGTGCATTGAAATGATTAAATTTAAACAGTAATATTACATGTTACATGTGTAAACAAAATTATTACTAGTCAATAAAATTGTTATTAGAATCAATAGGTAACTATGTAAATTTTAATAAAATAATTTGATTTTTGTTTTTTCTCTCTTCGTCCTTTCGGTAGGTCAGTGCATTTCATAGCAATATAGATATTATAACTCTCGTGGTTATTCACTAAACTAACGGTAAAACAAAACTCATACGTGGTCTGTAACTAACAATGATCGTTTATAGTTCTCAAATTATTATGTGAACCGATTCAACTTATATACCTTTGGTGAAAAATAGAACAAAACACTTTTTTCATTCGGTGACTTATATGCCATCCGTTCCTGTAAATAGCCAATATTGGTACTTTTAAGTTTGAAACAGTCTGAAATGATACAGAAATTTATAAGTAGCATTATAAAATTTATTCATATTTGTAATTAACATCGTGGTACAATAAAGTGTTTACATACATACATGCAATGGTAACATCATTTACACTGTTAAATTAAAATAAAACTGGAGTTGTAAAGTTTATAACCCTAATTGAAACACGGTAGCTAAGCCGTTCTAGCTGATAATATTCATCAACCCAAACAATATTCTGAGAACTATAGCAATTTGATTTTCGACATGCTTGATAAGTAAATAAAGAAGATATGGTACGCAGCTGTATTAATCCTGTAAATTTTTCAGCTAAAAATTATTATAAAAACCTTCTCCGTTCCATATTACGCTTACTTATAATATTTTCCTGAATTTAATTATGACTTGGAAAAGTCTGTACTTGTTTTTTATATAATGGAAATTATTGTAATTGAATTTTGGTTTGTCTCATCAAAAAAATTATAAATAAATGTCTTTTAAATTCCTATACACTTGCGGCAACGACTCATCAAGCCTTGAAATAACACTTTCAACAATTAAAATAAAATATTATATGCTAAAGAACTAACTGCCAGTTAAAATAAATTTTCAATATACCAAACCAATCCATCTTTTTAAGTAACAAGTTTGTAAGAGAATAGTTTAAGTTAAAAATTTGAAAAGTAAAGGCGGTTCGCGCGTTTCAAGTTGTCACGCCGCTGCCGCAAGTGCAACTAGACCTTTATGTAAATTGTTAACTTGTTTAAATGTGGCAGTACGCGGGTAAAGGTGCTTTATGGTTACTTTTGGAGTACTTGACACGCGTTCATTTAGTGCAAGAATTTATCGCCCTTTATATTCCGCCATAAGGTACCTTTACGCGAGTATCGACGCAATAATGTACGTATTATGGTGTAACAATTGTGCATTAAACCAAAAGTGATTTTAGGGAAATAATGTAATAAATCAAGGAAATAAAATAAAACGGAATTTCAAACTAAAGACTTTTCTTTACCTCTCTTATTTGTTTTTTAATAATTATATTGGTATTAACCAATAGGGTAAGCACAACAGTGTGCGACTTGTGCGAGAACGATATAAGCGCGGAATACTGCTATTTTCGCATAGAGAATAGCAATATTTCGAGCTCGTATGTCACTCTTACGTAAGTCGCGCTCTGTTATGCTAGCCCTACAAATGACGGGACGAACAAGTAGTGCGCCTAGTGGTAAGTGATTTATCCATTACAACTCTGCCCATGTCATCCTTGTCATAACGTCATAACTAATGTATTTTCAATTGAGTAAATTTCGAGATATTGGCACCTGAAAGGAGATCCGCCAAATCCCATACAAAATTACCCCAGGCCCGGCGCCAAAATAATGTAACTCAATTTTTAGAGTAAAAACAGCAAAAATATTATATAGTTTCGGTATTGCTAAATTCACATGCTAACGTTGTCTTTTTGCCCGTTGAATTTTAATAGGGGCTCTTTGTAAAATTAAATTTTTTAGAGAAATGTCGTAATTTTTAGTTCATTAATCTTGTAATTAGTCATTATGGCGCATAAGCATGTATGTACTGTACTGTAAACAATGAAATGTCTACGACGTTGCCGTAATGATCGTGTACACAAAATACAAACGTCTGCCATTTCACAAGAAAATCAAAAGTCCGGGAGGGTTAAACAAAGTAAAATAAAGATCAAGGTAAGGTATCGCACAGTTCACAGTACACAACACAACAAACGTTAGCGTAGGACTGCGCGTGAGCAGAGCACGCCAAAGCAAAGCGGGCGTCTGCGTGTTTCTCCCTCTAAAGCATTATATGTGAGCGAGACAATAAGATGTATCCAGTTGTGCCCTCACGTCACAGGTGCGTTCATCCGTGCGTGTTCATCCTTTCTTTGCCGATTGCTTGAAGGTCATGCGGCCATTAAGTAAAGTCGCGTAAAGCGATAATATAACAATACAAATATACTTTTTATAAATTATTTGTTTGAACGTATTTGTTGTTGTACCTTTATGCGAATGTTGATATATTTATCATTATATAATACATTATATAAACAAAAAGCTAAAACCAAAACATTTGACTTGATTCTTCTATTTATTTATGTGAAGTTTATACTATTTTTTTTTCTAAATAAAAATATAACTGCAAATGAAATATGTTTATATAATATGATTGATATACATGCTTATATGCCATAATTATTTATTACAATGTTAATGAACTAAAAAGGACGACGCTTTTTTAATAAATAGAATTTTTCATAAAGCGCCTATGAAAATTCAACAGGCAAAAAAACTATGTTAGCATGTGAATTTAGCAATACCGAAACTATATAATATTATTGCTATTTTTACTCTAAAAACTGAGTTTAATTTTTTTGGCGCCGGGCCTGGGGTCATTTTGGCGGATCTCCTTTTCTTGTTATCTAAAAAAAATGTCAATTACGCTGATTTTGATTAACAGTGAAACTGAAACTAAATAAGATATTTATATTAAAACACCGATTAGAGGAGGTTGTCTAGTTTCTCTGATATCAAATATGTTAACAACTCAATTTCACTTAAAATATCGATTACGTCAGTCATGATAAGGAAGGCAGAATTGCATCGCCACTCGCAGCTTTAAGTCGCAAAGATAGATCTAATGGGCACTGCGCTTGTCACTCTGAGACATAAATTGACAAGTTCCACGTGTCTGTAATTTCACCAGGACCCTTAGCGTCCTTAGTTACAGGAACCTTCAAAACCGGAACCCAGTAATGCTGACATTATCGCTTGGCGGCAGAAATAGGTAAGGTACATACGAACTCTTTCACAAGGAGCTCTACTCCTAAACTACTTTGTTGTGACTTTTCCGGGAGAACCGAGTAAGTAAGTTAAGTAATTGGTATAACGATGACTTTGATGTACCAAATTTTAGTAACATGGCCGTTTTAGAGAGGTTAACTAACTTTTACAAAAAAATAAGTGCGCATTTCCACCCTCTTTATTATAATTAACGTAATGGACATTTTTAGCAAAATTGGGTTTTAACCAGCAAAAAGAGATCAACAACCCTCTATAGGCGATTTTTTTATATCTTATTTAGTTTCAGTTTTATTAATCAGCAAAATCAGCGCAATCGACATTAAAAAAAAAACTTTAGGTGTTAATATCTCGAATGTCACCAAAATGCTAATGCGTTAGTTGTGGACAAGGCATATTTGACCTCCTTATCACCTGATGTGAAGTGACTATGTGGTCGCCGATGGGGCACACACACCCCTTTTTTTCTAGTATATAACCAGAAATAGAGACGAAATGGGGTCCATCCATCCCTGGTAACTCATCAGGCAAATGTGCCTTATGTCACTTTTAAATATCAACTCTCGTTTGCACTGAAATCACAAATTAGAAAGCTGAAATAGTACAGCGCCAACAACTGACCTGTGTGTACGTCTCCGTGTATTCTAAAAATATTCTGTAATAAATAAAGATAATATCTCTAACTATGGGGGGGTTGTTCGATTCGGTGGTGTGGGAAAAACAACAAAACATTCAATTATAAAACAAACGGAATCCCATTTCATCGGCAATTAAATATTAAATATGTAATTTTTCAATTGTCGTCTATTGTAGCAAAGCTCGAGTTAAACTGGTCGATTTGAAGTGAAATAATTGACGACAGCCGTCAATTGTTTCGAATTCGGGCTGCTCAATCGGAGCGCAGTTGTCACCGTAATGATATGACAGAATTGTTTTCAAACAAATTAACTGACATTTCGTCTCTATTTCTGGTTATATAGTCGATGCTATGAGTACACCTAAATAATTTAATGTGTAAACTAATTCAACTTACTATTTTTTCTGTTAGGCCAAAACCTTTCTCTTGGACTTCCATATCTCTCACGCCTCCCACCACCTCCGCCTCGTCGTGCCGCGGTGGCCATCTTGTGGTATCCACTGAGTGGCAATACATGTCCATCTCTCTGGGTGCATACGATAGATATGACCAGCTCACTCCCATTTTAGCTTGGCGGTTTTTGTACCTACGTATGTTATACGAGGTTTGGAACTACAGTGATGGTGTTTCGGAACGGTTCCATCTTTTTACCATCTCAAATGCTGCTCCCTCGCTCTTTGGCAAACCTTAGAAATACGTGAAATCGGTGTTGCTATAAAAATAAATAAATTAAATAAAAATAATTTATTCTTCAACACAAACATTTAAAATAAAACAATGCTTGAAACTATGTCGGAGAATGATAAAAGCCTTAGCAATCTGCCTGAAAGTGCAAGTCTGCCTTTTCAGGCTTCACCTGGTAAGTATACTCGCCACTGGAGATATCGTAGAATTTATTTACGATACCAAGTCGCACGACTTGCCCGGTGGTAAAAGACATGCCTGCCCATAATAGTTGTAGTGCAAATCAAAGTTTTAAATCACAAATATCTGAGAGGCACTGCCTCTGCTCTCGTCACCGTAAGACATAACTTGAAAAGTCCCACGTGCCTGTAATTTTACCAGTACCCTTACTATTCAAAGCCGGAACGCAATAATGATCACATTACTTGCTTAGTGATAGAAATAGAAATAGAAATAGCAGTACTACATGTACGAACATATTCACAAGAAGCTACAACCACTAAAAATATAATATATAATATAACATGTAGAGGCGTACAAATAGAACACTTAACAATTACCATATTTTTAAACTTCAAATGGCATTACGTACCGAATATTAAAGACATTAATACTAAAAGTCACATCAACGCCTTTACAGCTCACTTACGTTTGATTTCACACATCTATCTTCATAAGTGTATGTTCAAAATCGTTTAAAGTTTTACGATCGTCACGTCGCCGCCGTCTTCATATTAAAACGACATCGACATGTCACTGTTAAAAGTATAAACAGGCCGTCCTAAAAACGGCGATTTGAAGTAGGTTAAACTATATCGCACACTTCACAATGAAATTACTTTGTAGATGAGTAATATTTGGGGATCTAATACAATGCAGTAAAAAATACTTACGTATGACCAGTTGTAGGTAAGGCTGTGACATAAAAATCAAGTGGGTAACAAACCTACTTTATGTAATAGATGGCCAGATTATTCACTTTTAGTTCCCTAAGAATCCGCTAGATGACATTGACCCATTTGGCTTTTATTTCTGAAACTCGAACACAATGTTTTTAATGTGAAGAGAAATCTGAGAATACAGAGAGCTCAGTAAGGCAACCAGGAGTTGAGTCCCTTCTTGGGAACTGCTACCCGGATATTCTGACATTTCGTACGCTCATATAGGGTGACAGGGTGAAAAACCTCATCTCGCGGAACGGTTTCCAGGAGTCGAGTCCCTTCTGGGAACAACTGCCTGAACCTTCCGCATATAGGGTGAAATTGTATTGGCGACATTACAAGGTGAAAATAAAAATCTTTTGAACAAACAACAATTTGGAGTTTCACTTGGCTTGTTTTGTAACCTCATCCAACGGAAGAAAGAACCACCCTTCTTTACAAGTGTAATTTTATTTATTATCAATCCATTATTAATTGGCGACGAGTTGCTGCCTTCCCGTCAGTTTTCTGCCCTCGTATCTCAGTCATTACATTATTCCACACCTTCTTCAAGTCATCATGCACCTACAGAGACAGCTCCTCCAACTACGCCAGTTCTACTCCGCAGTAAGCGCACAGTGCACCCGCTGTGCCGTCTTATTGAAGAAATGTAAGTAGGGAGGAAATGTCTCTATGCTCGTTCTAATTGTCAGATATCAATCAATACCAGAAGTATCAATTAACGTAAGGGACATTTTGTCGAAAATGAGTTAGATGTATCATTGGATTCAGGAGTTTCCGCTCTATCCATTGGTATTATTAAAATTTAGGAATGCCGAGTGGTTTAAAATATAGCAAGTCCTTTACAATAAAAAATATTAAAAGAAGGTGTTTAGTTGTGCCTTAGGTTACTAATATTTTATGTGTAAACCGTCGAGCATAGTGTAAGCATGAAATGGTGTTTTTAAAATCGTGATTTGCCCCTTATAATAATTGATACATCTGGTGTCGATATAAAAAATAAAGCTGTGATAAGGGCATGCAAAAACCAAGTGATTTTGAAAACCGGTTTTATAGGTTATTAACTCTCGGTTAACTGGTTACCCGGGTTTTTTCGGATATTTTTCTATTGTGACTCAAATAATTGTTTAAAAGTGTCAGTAAACTAAAAAACATCAAGTTAGTGTTTTGTAAATTATTTTTAATAGAATTTGCATCTAATGTGATCAATAACGTCTCGAATTATAACAAAAAAATCAACAACAATACAAATACCCTAAAATACATATTTTAGAGACAAGCAATTAAATACACACCGATAGCCGACCTGCCGATGGTCGGCTATCTTGAAATGAACCTGTTATCCAGTCTGAACTTCGGCAGATGCATAGAATTCATGGCCAAAAATGCAACCACGAAGCTTGACATCCTTTCCAAGGTGAGGTGTTGCTTCCCACTGGAACAGTTGCTTCAAGAAAGCTGTAGCAAGCACACATCCGGTCGTGTATAGAGTACTTTTGCCACCCATGGGATAATTCTGCTGAATACCAACTAGCCGCCTGGGATTCAATTGAAAAACCCTGCCAAAAGCATAGGTGACTCGGATTTGTTGCTATACTGCTCGCGCACCTCCCTCACGCACCTCGCTCACCCCTCGCTGTCCCAAAAGTTACCCGTCTCCGTCTCGAGTACGCTGTCGTTGTCCTGTACTTAGGCACCCAATTCCTAGCATTTAATTAACGCTTGTTTATCATTACATCATTACATTAGGATACAATGATATTATGAGTTGCAAACTTACGTTTTAATAGTTTGAAGACAAAACCGAAAATCCCGAATAGTCCGGTTTTTCCTTAGCTGAAAACTGAGTTCCAAAATGGACGGTTATTCGGTTTTTTCGGTTAACCGGTTTGCATGCTCTGGCTGTGACTGAAATATGATATGTCATTTTATTTGTTATCAATCCATTAGTGGGGGTCAGGAAAACAAAGATCTGTAACAAGGTCATAGAAAAATTGGTAAGGGGTTCTAGTTCGTTCCGCAGCTCAGTTGGGAGAGCGTTAGCCGCGGTATGACGAGGTCGCTGGTTCGAATCCAGGTGAACGGAAGGAATTTTTCTTTGTGTTCGATTTTTGTATTGATAATACAAATATAAATTACAAACTAGCGGAATAATTTCACAAAAATAATAGAATAGTATGATAGTAAAACACCGTAACATTCAATATACTCAATATTATATCGAATAATTATTCGATATAATTACTTTTAAAAACATCCTATGCATACGGCTACAACGTACCGAGTCGTTAAATTCTCGCCAGTTTTATGACTACGTATCCAATCCATATTTTGCAAAGATAATAAACTTTTGAGAATATGAAAAAGCTATTATTACGAGCCGAAATTAACATATATAATTTTAAATATGTCTTCACACGTTCGCATATACGCAGATGCAATACTTGTATTTAATTCATGAAAATCCGGAATAATTTATCAGACGCGTGACGCGACCGAGCCTCTACGAAAACGAGGAACATTTCCAATGATATTATACTCCCAAAAAAGACATTTCTGTGATTACAATAAGGTGGCGAACAGCACAAAAATTGTATTATTAACCGGGTTGATAAATCTTTCATAGATTTCTCATAGATGGCGCTACGACTAAAAAGTCGTTGAAAAACCAAATACAAAGACAGGACGAAAGCACATAGAAAAATTCGTGAGATCCGTTGGTTCGTTCCGGGGCTTAGTTGGTATAGCGTCTGGCACGGTATGCAAGAAGACGTCGGTTCGAATCCGGCCGGATCGAAGGAACTTTTTTTGAGTGTTCGATCTTTGTATTAATAATTACATCAAACTAGTGGAGTAATTTCACAAAAAATAATTGAATATCAATGCAATAAAAATTTAATTAATAAGTACAAATTTATAAAAAGGAAGTAAATAATGGTTTTTTATTTTCATTTATATACCTAGATAAAAGACTTTTTTTATTATGTACACAACGTCATGAAAGTATTCATTTTGTCTTTTCAAACTGAACGCGTAAATTTGCGGTCTCACAGATCGCACGCGACTGCTTATGTTCGGCGCAAGGGTGCGACCACTGGAAGGTTAACAACAAAAGCGATGTTTTAAATTATTTAGCGACAAAAAAAATTTACAGCGCCTTTTTTTTAAACGACTTCAGAAAAAGGTTCGCAATTCGACTGTTTTTTTCCATATATATGTTACGCGATAACTCATGATTTGTGAACAGATTTTGATGATTCTTTTTTTGTTGGAAAAAACCAGAGTGGCAAACTAGGTAACAGGACTAATAAATAAAATCATGCATGTGGTGGTCAGCTACACGCATGTCCATAACAGTTGCAGCGCCACCGGGCTTTAAATCACAAAGATCTCTGCCACTGCGCCGGTCAGTCTGAGACGTAAGTTAACAAGTCTCATGTGCCTGTAATTTCATCAATGGCAGTACTTCCCTGGACGAACTAAGGACCTCTATTGCAACGGTTGGGGACCTTTTTCTGTTCGTTTTTATCACGATGTTTTCCTTGGATGTTAGCGAGAGATAGTGCTACCATACATTCACAAATATACTTAGGTTAGTAGAGAAGCAATCGCTCTCCCACTGGGCTACCACCATTCTCAGTGTCACAGTTCGGCTAGATCCCATTGAAAACCATTGTTTACCTCTGTGGCCTACTGGATTGTAGTGTGGGCACTGAATACCGAGGTCCTGTGTTCGATTACCGGTAGGAGCAATTTGGGAAAAATGAATTTTCTAAGCTGGTTCTAGTCTGGGTGTTCTGGGAAGTGCCCCAGAGTGAATTCCGTTGCTCTAGTACTCGTAGTACAGGAAATTCCCCAATCAGAGACCAGGTTATTGGTGTGATTTGTCTGGTACATGACTATTCAAAGGAATTCACGGGTGTTGCTGTGCAGTGTACACCGCATTACCTTGGCGATCGCATGAGACTCAGTACTTGGCTCAGACTAAGGTGTACTCCTTTATGGAATGTTTCACCATAGGAGAAACAACAGTAATCGTACGAACGCCTATACAATGATAGCGCCAATTAACGCTCTATGTATTATTGCTCGTCGTTGTCTTTGTGCAGAGGTAAAAAAAACAATTTTTTTTGTGATCTAGCTGACACATTTTTGGATAACGACTACTCGCCATACACGTAAGGTTCATTTTCATTCTAATTACCTTTGTGCAAAATAGTACTGTAACACAATAACTTTAGCAACACTTGTAACAATGGTTCCGAAGTTTACCGCTAAATAACATTGGCATAGAAAACTCCAATTCTGAATCGCGGTGTTAAGATTTTCTATAAAATTGATCTGATCTATTCTTCTACTTAAGTTATTATTGATCGATTCAACGATTGCATTTCTACGGTTATCCTCATTACTAAGAAAGCATCTCAAACTCGCGCTCATCTTTCGGAACAGGTTACGAGAACACCTGGGTGAGTGCCTTTTTGTTAGATTTGCACCCACCGGGACTTGTTGCGGATTATGCGCCGCGCTCGCATCCAACGGAACGAATCCCTTTAAATGAACACGCTTGTATTAAAAACCTATTGGAAGCTGTTGTACAATAAACCAAGTCTTCTTCACCAAATTTCGTCGTTTGATTCCTGGACGTAGTAAGGGGGCACCAGCTAGCCGAGCAAATCTCTACCACCCTCTACACCCTCCCCTACTGGTATTTTTATTTAAAAAATAACTCATATCGAATATAACGAAAATGGTGGATACCTGGTGGTGGTGATGGAGTTAGAAAAACTCGCACGGCTAGAAGATGCTGACACCCGCCTCTTCAGTCCCTTCGAGACCATGGACGTTGCAATGTCTCCGAAACGTTTAGGGTAAATAAAATAAAGTATATCGTAAATTATAAATAAATAAATAGAATTTAAAATAGTTTTGAAAATATAATTCATTATTACAAAGCGCGTTTCAGTGATCTTTAAAATTATTTACTTTAAACAAAAAAATAATATAAAAGAACTCAGTAAAATTGAACATTTTAATCTAGTAAGTTTATGGTCTCGACATTTTTATGCAAAATAAAAAAAAACTTTACCTTTTGATCTTGGTCTTCTTTTTCAAAGTGGCAACTAATTTCGATGTCAAATATCTGGTAAACCAATCGATTTAAGAGATTTTTATATGTGGAAGTTCTTTTGTAATTTCTTATTACCATGGTTTATCTAAGGCCGCCGTTTTATATACAAAATGCCATCATAGAAAAATAAAATAATAATAATGGTCTATTGTTACATACTAAGAATAAAATTGAATAGAATAGAAACCATTTATTACAACGCTACAATATAAAAAGGCACAAAAAAGACTCATAAAAAAACAGAAATAACACAAAAAAACAGCGTAACAACATTTAAACAAGTTACATAATACTATATGTAATCCCATTCGACTAAAGTCACAACCAAGAGTAGGCTGGTTTTCAATGGGCCCTAGCCGAACGGTGACACTGAGAATGGTGGTAGCCCAGTGGGAGAGCGATTGCTTCTCTACTAACCTAAGTATATTTGTGAATGTATGGTAGCATTATCTCTCGCTAAGATCCAAGGAAAACATCGTGATAAAAACGAACAGAAAAAGGTCCCCAACCGTTGCAATAGAGGACCTTAGATCGTCCAGGGGAGTACTGCCATTCATGAAATTACAGGCACATGAGACTTGTTAACTCATGTCTCAGACTGACCGGCGCAGTGGCAGAGATCTTTGTGATTTAAAGCCCGGTGGCACTGCAACTGTTATGGACATGCGTGTAGCTGACCACCACACGCATGATTTTATTTATTAGTCCTGTTACCTAGTTTGCCACCCTGGTTTTTTCCAACAAAAAAAGAATCATCAAAATCTGTTCACAAATCATGAGTTATCGCGTAACATATATGTGAAAAAAAACAGTCGAATTGCATTATTCAAACGCCATATGTCATATTGTGGGTATGCTAACATTAAACCATGACGTTTCGTGGTAGTTTGATACGGATCGGTTTTCATCATTACCTTCAATTCAACGTTATTTACATTTGTGACTGGTCTTCCTCGTGGTTCTTTCTTCAAGTCGTAATTTGCCGTATTGCCGGCGTTTGCCGTATTTGCGTATGCCGTATCCTCTCCAAATACAGCATTGACCGTTTCTGCTACGTTAACTCCATGTGGAAATTCGTATTCGAAAATTAGGTACTCAGATTTTCGCTGTATCTGTCTTCACGTTAAAAGCTGAATGTAAAAACAATTGAAAGTCGAACAATCAAATATCATGTTTTTAAGTTAAGCATGTTTTACTTTTCGTGTGAAAAACGTTTCACTCTGAAATCGGACACCATACAGGTTTAATTTTAATTTAAAGTGGCCAGTAAAATAAATCGGCAATTTCATATTTAAACCCCTATTATTACATAAAATAATACAATTTTGTAAGTAATACAGCATGAAATTATGATATATAACATGAAATACTCAGCCAGGTTTCAATTTCAGTCCATAAATTTTTCTGGAACACGACGACGCAAACACAAATAAAAACACATGTTGTGCTTGCGACGAATGTCACTGTCAATGTCACCACAACCTCGAGGATATCACGATCGCGCAACCGTTTATTGCTTATAGTTTTTGTAAAATGACTAAAACAAGGTTGCTGCGGTCTTTGAGACCGCGCGCGACCGCTAGAACGTTAAAAATTTCGCTTAAAGCCCTGCGCAGACGGCACACTTTTTGTGCGATCGAGTCTGCGGCGCACAAAGTCTGCATGGCGCGCAAAAAGTCGGTCGCGGATTTTTCACAGACTCAACGCACACGACGCACATCTTCGCTCATTTTGTCGGCAGAGCTGTAGGGACGTAGACGCTATGGAAATCGTGCAGAGATCGCGAAGTGAAGAAGAGATCAAACATGTCCAAACAGGAGCGGAATAAACATTACAGCACACTTCTTCCCACATTTTTCTTTTTAAATGTCTATCATGATATTCTGCCTTAGAAGTATCATAAATTGCTGGTCTGTTTTGTATTTCTTGAATTAACATAGTTACATCGACCTCTGGCGCCATGATAATAGATCGCATGCGTTACGTCCACCCCTAGCAAATGCAGATTGCCGACTAAAGTGTGCGCCGTCTGCGTTAGCGCGCGTTGAAGCAAACGTTCAATGTTTTTCACACACTTTTTGTGCGGAGCGGCGCGGTGCGGTCTGCCCGAATTACACGGATTTTTTGTGCGCCGGACTTTTTGCGCGTCGTGTGCGTTACTGCATATAATTGCATAGGTTCTATTTTCACAGACTAAAAAATGCGTCACGGATAGTCTGTCGTCTGCGCAGGGCCTAATCTTGTCACCATTTCGCTATGTTAACAACGCAGGATCTGTACCAAACTCTCATGCAATGGTATATCGCCTATAGGTGAAACCTACCTGATATTTATGAGTTTCCCTCCCATTCCGCGAACAATCGATGAGTTATTATCAGTCCGCAACAAGCGCTCCTCTATTCACACCACTGCCTGTATACCAAATGAGAAAAACGAACAAAAACTATTATTCACCTTTATTAACTGGCCGTGTGAATGAACGCTATCATTGATAACGTTATTAGAGGGGAAATAAGGTCTATTTCCACTAAAGCGGGGAGCAGAGCAATGACGTGGTGTAAACAAAGACAAGTATTTCGTTATTGTTACTTCCCACTTCTTCTTCACCACTACAGCACATGGAACTTGTCAAATTATCTTTTCGGGTGTCGGACGTAGTGGCAGTACCCCTCAGATCTTTGTGATATAAAGCTTTAAGTGGTACTGCAACTTCTTATGAACAAGTGTACCGCTTATCACCAGGCGCACGACTTGTTCGTCTCGCCAGTTTGTATTATAAAAAAATAACCATTCAACTGCCATTGAAACTTTTTGGTATTCTGCTCTACAATAACGAGTAGATGGCATAGTCATAAAAAACACACTTGACTTAAAAATACATTTAATTTGCAGACCAAATTGTTGATTAAACGAAATAAAAAAAAGATATGCGGAGTAATTTCAATGGTAGTTTTATTTTAGTAAGATAACATCGATCGTTAGTGATTGAGTTAATGAATATCGTTAGGGCGCATTTATTCAACACGCGCTCACCCCGACTGCGTGAGTCTCTCATGGCAAAATACGCTCTATTTATTTAACGTTTACGTTTTAACATAAATGAGCGTCTCGGGCACGCTGGCGAGACAGGCTTGAATTTGGTCTACGTGCGCGGTTGTATTATTCACAGGAATTTAAATGTTGTTGCCTAGTAAACAGAATTCAGATTCGCCTTTAATGTACACAAAGGCATGGTAAGAGGGCGGTCGCCGCGCGGCGGCCGCGCGAAAATTTGTCCTCGTGTAACTGGGCGCTTACGGCCATTCCACTGACACTATATTGAGACCCAACTGCCACTGCAACTACATCTTAACAGAATAACATATATTATTATAATTGTAATATAACCTCTGTGAACTCACAACGGAATTACAATGACTAGTGATTTCAACAAAAATTAGCACACTTGAGGATCTAGAGGGTCTCAGATAGCACGAGTAGGATCCTGCACTCACCACTCGCAAATCAGCACACTAGCCTATTTCAACACATCATACTATGTAGATATAACTAGGTACACTAAACTTACAATAAATCAGTATCTCACTGTAGTGTAGAGTATTCCTGGGTGCTTGCCAACGTCACGTTTGTACTGAAGCTGCATTTAGAATTGATAAAGTCGAAAAGACTACGTTTGTGGAGTTTGAAAAGTTTCAGATAAACTTTTTCAGACAATGCTATTCAAGTAAGTAATATGTAGCAGACAATCCCCATCTTATTATCTCAT
Source organism: Hyposmocoma kahamanoa (assembly GCF_003589595.1). Classification (NCBI taxonomy): domain Eukaryota; kingdom Metazoa; phylum Arthropoda; class Insecta; order Lepidoptera; family Cosmopterigidae; genus Hyposmocoma; species Hyposmocoma kahamanoa. Next base: position 4,431,408 of record NW_020653731.1, read on the forward strand.
TTAATTGCCTGTACTTAAACTTGGAAGCTTACCTGTACTACGAGTAATAAATTACGAAACAAGTTGCTCCGGTGGCATTATCAACATTTAGACCAAAACCAATTTAGTAAAGTTTCTTTCCTAAATTGTTGCAACTTGGGAGACCTCCTCATTATAGCGGCAAGAGATTATAAGCGTAATGCCACGGAGACTGAGCCTATAACATAATTTCACTTCATGATTGTTTTCTCGACAGCACCTTAATATCTTATCTATAAACGCCTGCACAGCATTTTATTCGGTGATTCACTGCAACGCTCTGATACAATCCAAAATCTGGATTCTCGCCAATCCACACAAACAGTAAATTTGTAGGACTAACGTAAGGATAGAAATACAGATTATTTATACATATATTTGCGAGAAAAAATGCGTTTTAATAGACTTGACATTAGCGACAAAAATATGACGCGTTGAAACATTGACTTACAATTATATGGACGTCGGGTCGCTAAAAAGTGTCCGACACTATTAGGGCGTTAAAATCGTATACAGAGCGTTATTCACGCTTTAGTCTTCGTTTGTTCGACTGACAGCGAAGCAAGCAAAATTAGATAGTACTGCGATGACATTACAATTTAAATTCAACGTTTTAGCTTTTTCATATTCCTTTACATGTCATTACGTTTAAATAGGTTGACTGGGGACATTTTTTTCGTGGTTTTTGTATTAGACACGTCGTCCATTTATTTGTAAGTTAATGCGTTGAAACGATGATTTTACAAGGATATTACGAATTCGCTCCTCGAGATGCACAAATTTATATTAGTAGAAATGAGATCACTCAGAAAAATATGTAATGTTCAGCTATGTGACAAAGTGAAGAATACTGTGATCCGTGAACGAAGTGCTTTGAAAGAGGATGTGGTCATAAAAATAGAAAAGGGTATGTTAAGTGGTTTGGACATATGAAGAGTATCGTAAAAGGCATCACTGGGAGTAGACAGCCACGAAAAACATTGTCAGATCAAAATTGACAGTGTTCTAAAGGCTTCACTGCGTAGTGAATGTGAAGTGAGAATGAAATAAGAGAGGTTTATTATATATTAAGGAAATAAGTTGTTTTGATGTTGACAAAAGAAGTTAATATTTAGAATCCCTATGCTCCGACCTATACCTTACGATTGGCAAATCCTTACACCATAATGGCAAACATTACAGTTTGTGGCATCGATACTATAAGACAAAACTCACACTAAGTCCGCAACCTGCAAATGATTACCATTACGAACGTGTCTATAACCTAATTCTGGCCTTTAAAGGTGACCCGTATCCAGTAATGGGATGTATAGTAGGTTGATGATGATAATGGGGATTAAATATATCGTGACAAAAAGATTCAGTAAACTGTTCGAGGACGTATGGAGTTCCCAACACATATTAAAATAATGAATAATAAAATAGTTTATTGAATAACTTATTGTACACATGAATAACTAAAGACTAATTATGCGAATAAATGTAAAATATAACACATATACCTGAACTAGGAGAATCCTAATATAACTTAATTCTAAAAACAATATGATTAAATTATAAACGAAAAAATAATTAAACAATAAAATGCAAATAATATACCTACCAACAATGACCTACACGCTTAAATTAGACAACATTTATGTTGGGATAATTAATAAATTCTCTGTATCATCGTAGAATATATTTTGAAGGAATTCTTGGAGAATTTCTTAACCTTTATGTTACAAAAATGATATATGGCCTGTTTGGCGTTTAATTTATTGTACTAAAATGGCCCAATAAACAAAAAAAATCTGAAAATAAACACATTTTTGATGATACAATTTTGGGGCAGACAATATCTTTCCGTCGTTTGTTAGTGTTTACAGTACTATGTGGGAGTGCAATGTGCTGTTTGAGAACCGTGAACTTAATAAATAATTGCTTTACATTTAGTACCTTACACGACTTATACAGAAGGTCAGTGGGGTAAAGGAAAGGGCGGAAGGTAGAAAACTTTAGAACTTAAGGCTCTCTCAATTATTAGTAATGAAGTTTTAGCAATACCACCCCAAGATGTAATGTATTGCATCAGAACCTATCGCCTCATAAATCCTTATCACTGATGAGAGGTAATCTTATACCTTACTGATGTAGCTGATTAAAATCTCATTAATAAAGCCTATTTTCAAACGACAAAAAGTATATCATAGAGGTCAGAGGTAAATAACGTCACAAATGCGTCACAATGAAAGAAATCACAGTGATCAGTCGTCAAATAGTATCACCGTGACTTTTTACGTATTTTTTTATAATATCAAGTGACGGTACGAACGAGTCGTGTGCCTGATGGTAAGCTACACGCCTGTTCATAACAGTTGCAGTGCCACTCAGAGCTTTAAATCGCAAATATCAGTCTGAGACATAAGTTAACAAGTCTGTCCCCTGTATCGCATATGCTCTTCTTACAATGGTATGCATTTCGATTTCGACATTTTCTCTGGTTCTCATGGTCTCGGCTAGGAACACAATTAGAAAGTGTCTGTTATTCAACTATGCGACAGACTTTGTTGAGTTTTCTTAAAATACTTGAAATTTAGAGTTACTGTCACTTTTTTTATAATTTGATGTTTATTCAGTTATTTAACTTGGCCTGTTTTGCATGTTGTGTTCACATCAAGTAGGATACATTCTTATCGTGTCTCTACATAAATGAAATATTTTTACAATAGTTTATACCTGAATTGTATCCAGTTTTGTGACCTGAATAATAAAAAAAGTCCTACAAGCTGCACGTAGGAACGACATTCCAGAATCACATAGGTTGTACCTCCGTTCCACTGTCTCTGTCACTCACTGTCAATCACGACGTACAACCTATTTTACGAACAAAATCATGCGCGATCTCCGTTCTGTAGAGATTGATGATTACGCTATTAATTGTAGTTCGTTTTTATTTTAAATTCTAATTATCAAACAAGAAGTAAATATTGTACAAAAACAAATAAAAAAATTGTACAAAATGGACCCAGAGCAATTATAAACACGCCGCATGTTCTTATTAGCCAATAATGTGACAAGCCTGTAAAACTGCGAAGGTTATAGCGGATCAGTTTTTCAAATATAATTAAACTTTAAATATCGTGGTATAAGTGATACGTGTGACAAAACCACGATGATTTGTCACTGTGATTTTTTGTAACTGGAACGATAGTATAGAAATGTAACGCTTTTCCCCAAGTCTAGTATGTCAACATGATAGCAAACGTCATAAATTTACTAGACCTTTTGTCCTCAGTGGGACAGAAGCCAAATATACAAAAAAAAATACACCAATGATTATATATTACTTCTAAGCAGTCAAAAGTTGCTCCAGTCTACATATTATCATCAATACCATTAACTAACATTGCAAGATATTATCCCTTTATAACCTCAAGCTAGCAGCAATCACTAATCTAAAGGTGAAGTGTTTTATAATACAACTTTACAAGATAATGGAGTTTCATCGTTTTGTTACATTGTATTTATTATTTTTTATCAATATATTACACAAGAGTAATAATTCCTTACTTTCCCGATCCAAAAATACGTACATTTATATGCCTAAAATGTTTGATTATGTTGAACCAATAGATGTTGATAATATTTACAACTCACTTCAAGAAGAAGTACCGGGAATCAAAATGTTTAAAAATAAAATTAAAAAAGACTATAAAAATATATTCAATACACCCCTGCAAATTGGCAGGCGTGCAAATCGAAATATATTCGCGAAAAAGATAATTAAAGATAGAACAATGTGTTTATTAACTCAGCCACCTACAATAGATCGTAAAGGAAAAATACCTGACTTAATTTGGAGAAAAATGAAGTTATCATCTCCACAACCTCCTGACGTGGTTCTATCGTCATGGAAAGAAGATGATAATGATTACGATTATAGTGATGATGATAAAGATGAAGACAATTATAATAAAACAAACGAGATCATTATTGATTTCGAAAAACAAGTTTTTAAAATACCTTCTACTGCTATTACTACCACAGAAAAGGTTACTACAGTAACGATACAAGCAACTGCTGCTTATCAGAATCAGAGTTCTAACATAACCTTGGATCAAAATACAAAACATCAACTGCCTGATAATTTTGTAATTTTGAATGGTACTAGGAAAGGACAGTGTTATAGGTGTGGAACAAACACTGGCCATTCTGAAAATTCTTTTTGTCATGACTTATTTAACAATAACGAATATCGATCGTTGGTCGGATTATTACGAACAACTTGCTACGATAATCCATCAGTAAGCCACGGCAAGAAAGTAAAATGGCCTAAAGAATACGATAAATTTAAATTGTACCAATACACTGATCAAGGCTTGGAAACTAAACTCTATGGTTCGTATTCAGGTGGTTGCTTTAAGAGATTCCTAGATATTGGTAATTTCTACACACAAAGAGGCTGTAGGCAATGGCCACCCGATGGCAACAGATTTAGAAGAAGATATTTTGATCATCCCACTACTCAACTATATAGAAGACTGGAAAAGAAACTTGGTAAGAGCGAAAGAGATGCTTGTGTCTACAGTCTTCACGCTTCTCTTGTGCCTTTTTCACGAGATCAATCGTTGTTTGCAAGACATCATGTTTGTGTTTGTAAGGGAAGGTATTGTAATGCTGCTAGTAATATTATCACTTCATTTGTAAGTTTCATTTTAGGTGTAATTTATTTCATAAAGTAATGTTATTATTATGTTTATTGTTTTCCAGCACATAGAGGCTTACATTAACGTATTTACTAAGATTTTTCTACTACCTTGCAGGAAGTTTAGATTTTTAAACTGAGATTAGGTATAACCTGATTTAAAGCCAAACTTAAATTAAAATTTCAAAACATCCGATACCAAACTGTCTCCAAATAATCTCAGTACAGAGTACTAAAAAAACCGACCTCAAAAGGACGTGGAATTACTTCTCTATTTAATAAATATTAATAATTAAAAATAAAAACAATAGATAAAATAAAATTAATATTAATAAGTAGTCTATTTGCTAAGTTTTATTGAAATATCCTTAAATTCGCCACTACAGAGGACTTGACATTGGAGATAATAAGAAACGTATATTGAGAGAAAAACGCCTTGAATTGGAGAAATAGCAAAATCAACCATTAAAATAATGGCTCCTTAAGTAAAATTTAATCTTCATACGTGAACAGCCTCCCTTAGAGGTGGATAATTTTCTTCAAAATGGAATTACCCCCTTTCCAACAAAAACAGAAGCATGAAAATCGGTTCACAAATACCGGAGTTATCGCGTAACATACTTACAAAAAATACACAGTCGAATTGACAACCTCCTTTTTTGAAGTCGATTAAAAATCAATAAAATTATCACCTGTAAGCTAACCATTCGTCGAGAAAAATGTGAAATTACAGGCACATTGGACAATATCAAGTATGAAGCTTCATTCGCATCATACATCTTTTAATTTCATCGAGTATTGCTTATTTGACAGCAATCGCTCCGGAAGGACGTCGAACGGAGGACGAGATTACAGGGCCTTTGTTTGTCTGTACAAAGGCTTGAAACTTATAACCCTCTTTTTGCGTCGGGTGTTAAAAACGGAATACACCATCATCTATTCTTATCCATAATAATAGTCTATATTGGTTATTTCACCTCAGAAACCGTCTCTGAAACCACCAACACTGGAATATAGCAATCGTTGAACTTCGCAAACGCTAATCGACAAGGGTTAAGTCTTACTCCTCAAGTTTTCACATTTACACAAATAATTACCTCCTCCCTTGATCTTCACGGCCCCTTTTGTACTCTAGAGGTTATGATTAAAACTTCGGTTTCGGTTTATGCAAAGTTTGGCACAAAAACCGAAATCGGTTCTTTTCTATTTTAGCCTTTCCAAGTTTAGTTAACGAGTCTAACTTTTTTACTAACAACGTTGTGTCTCTAATGCACAAGTACTTTACCGTATCCTAATTGTGTTTTTTATTACTGATTTGTTTTACTATTCTACTTACGTTTTCTAATAAGTGCGAAAAATTGTACCCTTGTCGACTAGTTGAGGACAAAAATTTAAGTCATTTTCGATACATTATGTAAAATTGAGAATGTTTGAAACTTTAAAAATAGCTTGTCAAAAAAGAAAAACTGTAAATGCCCGTTCCCATGGTAGAGCTACTCAGAGCACTGAATAAGCAAAATTTCCAGGTACCTACGAACCCAAATTATTTACGTACTTTACAAAACATGTGATTCGGTTTCGGTCTCACAAAATTAAGATAGAACTCTATTATGCGCTTCCTCTTTGGTAGAATTGAACTTGTTACAGCCCTATTTACCTTTAGCCGGATCTTATTGAAAAACTTTTAGAAACATTACCTTGAGAAGAATTTAGGCAAGTTCGTCAGCGGTTACTTCAATCTATGCTTACTTGCTACAGATATAAAGGCAAAGAAGTTACATTTGGACTTAAATTCTCATTTAGATGACTTAATTCCTTTTTGGTAACATGTTTATGTAATAAGCAGAAAGAGTGTGTATTAAGAACGCACACACTTATAGTGTTCCCGTACTAGGGAAACCCTGTATCACGGGAGCCACAAATTACATCCCCATACGTGAGTATGGAGTAAAAGGCCATATAAATATTTCTCCCGGTCCGGGTATCAAACCCATGACCTCTGTGGCAGTCCAGCACGGTTAACCGTTCGGCAACAGAAGCAAATTAAATAAAGACGACGACGTGAATTTGTAGCGGCGTCCTATTAAAAATATTTTTTTGAACACCACAAGACAACAATTATTTTACATTATAATATATGGTAACCGAAATCCATAAAAATCTCTGTTGGAGTTAATTAAGAAAGAAATATTACTATTTTTAATTTTCACAACTTAACACGATGTAGTGACAGAAAAAAGTTTACAATTAGACCAAAGATCTTATACCCAAGATATGTTACGTTCATAGTAATCGACGTTTGAAATCTGTCGCGCACCTTATATAAGCTTTTTCAAAAAATCGCGCGTCATTTGCATTGACGGGACATAGATGATTATGATTTTATTGAACAGAATGGACATGCATACAATGAAAAAGGAAAACAAATTTATTTTGTTATTAATAAACGCGTAAATATTTATAAGTTAAATACAATCTTCTACCTTGGACAATGTTATTTCTAAGGTAATAAATTAAATGTAATAAATTGTCTTTCGCTATTTATTAAACATTAACATTCTTTAGTCTTGTGATCAAATCAAATAAAAAAAATATTATTTTTCTCTCTTCAAGGTGGGGTCAGCACACCATGTATTTTTTTCCACTCTCCCCTATACAACTGTCATTACCATACTCACACCTTTTTTCAGTCATTGTTTTCCGACATTGCAACCCGCAATCCTCAGTTTTTTCATATACAAACAAGAAATGATTGTATAATGTAAGGTAGCATAAACATGTACGTTACAAAACTATATAAATTTTCCAGACTACAATACAGTCAAAATTAATAAATTTGCTGCCTGCAATGCACGTACCTGCACTTATAATCTAAGGTTCCACTCACACTGGCGCAGAGTCGAAGCGTCGCGACGCGTCATATATTTCGCCTATAGCATATTCATCTCTATTTTCCCATTATTAAGGTACATATTTGTGTTATGCAAATACGGGATCGCGCGTCTCCGTGGTAGTGACGCGTCTGACGCCGACAACACTGTGATCTGGGCGTGCTAAAGCAAGAGTCGTCGCGCGCGACGACGGTTTGCATTAGCTAGTCTTGTTGAAAAACAGGACGCGACGCGACGCATCAACTCTGCGTCTGTGTGAGTTGAGCCTTGGAGTTCATGCGTTCTTATCGCACTCGCTACAGGAGTGATTTTCTATCTCTATCTACAATTAGCTACTGTTATTTATTTAAATAAACACAAAAATAATGTAATATTTTTTCGAATTGGCGTCTGGTAAATATGTTTACTTTAACGTTTAGTGCATATTTTTCTTAAAATGGCGCAATTTTACACATGTCGAATCCGTCTCTTCGCTTGACGCAGATTGATTGCAAGATCGGTAAATTGACTGACTTTCTAATCTTCACTATTAGGACGTTAGTAACACATCTGTCTTTTTTTATGTATAAGATCTTTGGATGAGACACATCGAAAATAACATATAAAATAAACAGCTCATGCAGTCGAGAATTTTTCAAATGTTACGTATTTTGAGCTGCTTTTTCTTAATTGTGTATTTTTGTGCCTAAATTGTGTATTTTGGTAATATTTTAAATCCAATATACTATTATTACTGCCTCCTCGGCCGAACGGTTACCATGCTGGACTGCCACGTAGAGGTCCTGGGTTCGATTCCCACGCCCGGAGTAATGTGTCAATACACATATTACTCCCGGCGTGGCCTACATTTATTGCTCTCGTAAGTTTGAGTGTAATTTGTCGTTGTCTATGTGTGTGTCCATTGCACCCACGATACAGGGATTACCTAGTGCGGGACTATGTGTTGCGTTATTATTATTTAGATGTACTCTGTTATATCTACAGATATTAAACTGAAAATTAAGAGATAGTGGCACCCTGCCTATTGGCCTTCATTCAAAACACGGTTCTACTAATTAATTATACGAGTCGATTTCAATTATTAACGTGAAATTATAAGACTGATTTAAATATGCCATAGTTCCGTCGACATATGTATTTAACGTCGATTCTCGATTTTACTAATCGTGTCCCATCATTGGTTCATGTAGTTTGACACGTGTCATTTAAATCAACTTTAATTGGTTTTTCCAAATGGCCACACCGTGAAGATAAAATTTAGTAGCAGTAGAGCTCCTTATCAAAGAGTTCGTCCAGGGTAGTATTACAAGCAATAATGTCAGCATTACTGTGTTCCGGTTTTGAATTGTAAAGGGGTGCTGGTGAGATTACAGGCACATAGGACTTCTCAACTTATGTCTCAGGGTGACGAGTGCAGTGGCAGTGCCCATCGAATCTTTGCGTTTTAAAGCTTTGGGTGGCACTGCACCTGTTATCAACAGGTGTGTAGCTTACCATCAGGTACATCAGGACTTGTTAGTTCCGTTACTTGATATTGTATAAAAAAAAAACGCAACCAACGAAAAAGTGTTACAAAATTAAACTATTCAAGAAATATTACAGTCTAAGATGGTATGGCTAATTAGACTCCTTGAGTTTAGGAGGTAAGGTGAAGGACCACACCTCGCGTCCCGCAATCCGCGCTCTTGAAATGAATAGGAATAAAACAAGAACAGGCGGAGAAATTTGACACAGTACCGACATCGATAAGCGCTCGATGGCGACTGACGAGACAGCGACGCGGGGCGTGTCCTTGAATCGCTGGGCAATTTTCAAGCTTTGAAATAAATGTGAATTTAATAACTATAGGGTTTCAGGTGAAAACCGAAAGAAGAATGGCGACATTCCGTGTATTTTATGACCCAGTGTTTTTGACGACGTGCATTAAAGAGTATTAATTAAATTTTTATTGAATAGATATTCAATTGTTTTTTGTGAAATTACTCCACTAGTTTGTTATAATTATTAATACAAAGATTGAACACTCTCTTCGACGATGGTATGCAAGAAGACGTCGGTTCGAAATCGACCGGATCGAAGGAATTTTTTGTGAGTGTTTTTTCTGAGTGTTCGATCTTTGTATTAATAATTATAACAAACTAGTGGAGTAATTTCACAAAAAATAATTGAATATCAATTCAATAAAAATTTAATTAATACAGTGAATAGCGACATCTCTCGCCAGGACTGGTAGCTGTAAAGGTACTAACTGGGTGATAAATCTGCAATAGATTTCTCATAGATGGCGCTACGACTAAAAAGTCGTTGAAAGACCAAGTACAAAGACACGACGCAAGCACATAGAATAATTCGTGAGGTCCGTTGGTTCGTTCCGTGGCTTAGTTGGTATAGCGTCTGACACGGTATGCAAGAAGACGTCGGTTCGAATCCGACCGGATCGAAAGAATTTTTTCTGAATGTTTTTACTGAGTGTTCGATCTTTGTATTAATAATTAGACCTATCAGTACTTGTGATTCATTATCAAAGCATCAAAACAGCTAATTGAGTACAGCCTGTAGAAGCTGGGGATTAGAACTTGATATAGGTTATGTTTATAGCATTGTCCTGTATTTCGCTCTTCGTGTTTGTCTGGTAGTCAACCATAACCATGGGACCTGGAAAGGGCCCGAAACGTTGGTTTGTTTGAAAAAAAACAAATATACGCGATTTAAATCCGGATAAATAGTTTCATAACCTATTTTACTTTCTAGTATGGATTTGACAAAATTAACAAAATAATAACGTGTATATTATTATTAAATAATTTTGAATGTCATGTCGGTAGGAAAAGAAACATAACCACTAGTGTTCAAAAATCGTCAAGTAGATTTAGTCATCTTTTATCTAGCGATACGAGACATAAGATATTGTGACAAAAGACATGAACAGAGTAATTTGTAGGAAAAATTTACTTGAATTTATGCCCATAAAGTTTCAAAGAAGTCACGAGCGTTTTATGTCGGAGGTGGAGCTGTTGTTTTGCCAAAATTTTAGCTAAACGTCATTAAAAGTTTCTAACGATTCATGTCACCGTCTTTGTGAGTTGGAATCTTCATAACTTTTAAGTTATAGCTGTCCTAACTTCATGCTAACTTCAGTATGAACGTATGTAGTCATGACAGTTACATCTGCATACTATAATATTATTTCAAATAGTATTTGTAAAAATGAAAATTCATATAAAATGAATAATATTTATGAAATTTGATTAACTTCTGCTGTCCCGATTTTTTCGTTCAGTCGTTCACACGCTAACATGATTTGCGCTTTTGTATTGAAAGAATACGGCGAAATAATATGCTTTTGTAACTTAATATATATAACTTTTAAATTACCTTTTATTATGTTTAGAAGTTAAATACAAAGAGCGGACATCAAGGAAAAAATCCTACAGCGACGAATCTCGGGCTTGGAATTCATATTTAAAACAAAAAGAAAGTATTTTAAACAAAACGCTTCCATACTTTAAACAAAATTCACGGTAAATAGTAAACTTTAGGTATAAAAACATCTCAATAATAATAACGCACACACTTAACATACTGCACTAGGGAAAACCCTGTGTCGCGGATGCCATGGACACACAGACAGCCACAAATTACACCCAAACTTACGAGAGAAATAAATGTAGGCTATAAAAATATTTCGTGGCAGTCCGTCATGGTAACCGTTCGACCATGGAGGCAGTTATATATCCGACCTATGCATATATGTAAGACTAAGTATTTTTTTAAAGTAAATATATATTTACATTATAATAAAAAAATATATAATTTTAATTTATAAAGGTTTTGTATTGTTTTACTCATGGTGACCACATTAGTATCGCATTTCGATTTGTTCGTACGGTGAGAACTTAAAACATACCCACCACACTACCAATGGTTTGCTTATTTCAAATTAGCCGCTGTTAGAAGCCCTGCTGAAGTGCGACAAAATTTTCCCATGCCTTTTTTTATCTAGTCGATTGTAATAACTGGCGGAACTGCTATCCCATACTGCAGGGTGTAGTTCTAACGTCTCTATAAATTTTTCAATTTCATTTTCATGCATCGTGGTTAATTTGAATAATTAACATGTAATGTATTATACCTCACTAACCGTGACTGCAACGGAGCGTGACTGCAGCGCGATAGTCGCGCGGTCACGCCGCTGCGCGGTTGCAACGCTACTTCAGATCGCCTAACAGCAGCTAATTTGAACGCGCCTTTAGTGGTACGTTGCTTCCGGCGGCCATTGCGGGGAGGACCTTTCATGCAATCCAAGCGTATACATGTATGTTTCAAAAATTCTAAAACCCTGTAAACTAGCTAATACAGTACATTTAATGTACGGAAAAGAATCCAACAAACTGTTAAAATTCGCGTCATGCCCGTGCTTAATGGCGTTGCCGTTGGTACAAAGGAGCTCTAGAATATTCATTGTCAATTTATTTCGTAGATAACTCCGAGTTGTAATGCGATTTTCTGTTCTATTTGGAGATGGGGAAATGGAAATATTTATAAGCACTTTCCGCACAAGACTTGTAGCCTCTTGTAATTTGTGGAAGATGATGATAGACAATTCTCTCTCTCTACTTATTTACTGTAGGCAGTCTATAGGTGATACGCAATTGCTGTAAATATAACATTTCGTCTTCTTGTAACACGATATGTTTTATATAACACCGCGTCTTGTTAGCAAAAATATTAGTGAACTAGTTTTAAGGCTATTGAGTAATTAGAAGTTTGACATGGCTACAAATATTTCCGTTACTTCTTTCATTCAATCGCACCTTTAACGCCCAGTTACACAACGCGAAAGTTTTCGCGCGGCCGCCGCGCGGCGACCCCCCTTACCATGCTTTCACGTAAATTAATAGCGAATCTGAATTCTATTTACCAGACAACAACATTCAAATTCGTCTGAATAATACAACCGCGCGGTCGCCACGTAGACCAAAGATAAGCCAGTTCAATGCTCATTTAAAAAGTTAAATAAATTAAATACTTAGCCACGACAGTTAGATGCACGCAGTGAGTACATTGAAATTCGTGTCGAGTAAATGCGCCCTCAGAATAAAAGTGACCTAATAAAAAAAATAAAAAATTAGTTTATACCGCAAAAACTACTTTAATAATCTCAGTACTAAAGTGACCTCAAAAGTTCGTGGAATTGCATCTATTTGCTAAGTTTTATTGAAATCGGCTACCGGAAAGAGCGCGAAACTTAATTCATAACTAGGGGAGTTTGACATCCTTAGAGGTGGGATATTTTCTTGAAATTTACTTTTATTAATTTAATTTACTCTTTTCAACAAAAAAGAGTCTTCAAAATCGGTTCACAAATCATTATCAACCGGAGTTATCGCGTAACATACATAAGAAAAAAAAACAAACAGTCGAATTGAGAACCTCCATTTTAAAATATTTTAAAAGTTATTGTTCATGAAGTTGTAAATCTGGAACCAATCCCTTCAAGCTCGAGTGACTCAGACTCAACATTTGGGTTTCTTTCTTAAGTTCGTATGTCGCTCCACTCGATAACACGCCTCAATCGTTGTCGAAAAACTGACAGATTAGCTGTTGATAGCGTTTTTCGATTCGAAAATCATAATTAATTTTTTACAAACGTGACTTACTTTATCACTAGAAGATTTTATTTTCCATTTAAACTAACTGCTTAATCTGGATAAGGTCATAATATCTTGCTCAGCTGGTGAAAATGAAAGAAACTTAATTGATGTTAGTTCAAATATCAACAAAAAAATTTAGTACACCTGTGACCTTATTAGGGACAAGTTTTTATATTTTTAAATTATTTCTACATTAATATAACCAGCAACTATATTAAAGCTGAATGTTTCATGATTATTTTCCAGGACTTAATTATATTCCAGGACTTATCACGCCATTACCGTTGCTATTTCAAGAGTAATAACTAATAAACTAAATAATGAGAAAATGTCACAAGTTCAAATCTTATTTTGAGCAGTTCCAAAAAGTTGGGTCACTATTCTATATATTCTAAAGGTGCGAATTATTTTTCTTCTATTTGCAAAAGTGATTTTTTTCAGTATTTCTCAGTATTTACCTTACATTGATCTTCTCTTTTACCTGGTCTTATCTTTGCACTTTCCACGCCTTGCCTTCTGTCTATCTTCTACCTTTTATGATACCAAATGACCGGACGATCAAGTCGTGGGGCCTGGTGGTAAGTAACACGGCAGAGAGCTTTAAATCGCAAAGATCTTCTGGGCACTGCCACTGCGCCCGTCGCCCCGAGACATAAGTTAACAAGTCCCATGTGCATGTAATTTCACCAATACCTTTTCACTACCTTCCTTTCATAACTACCTTGTCTTTCGAAGAAATAATAGCGCCACTTCGAAGGGAGGACTGCCGTATATAGCTGTTATCACTTCTATAGCACCTAACGTACGTACAACAATGAACATCAATATCGAATTAATTCACCCACGAAGTGGTGCCGGGGGAACACACTTCGCCGCACATTAAATATTGACAATTCAACTGGTTCGACAAACTCTAGTTCTCTAAATGTTTCCAGTGTTTCCACGCAAATCAATTAAGTAAACATAACTCCTTGAATTATATATTTTGTATAGGTCGAACTGGTTTCAATTGTTACGAAATCATCATCCTCAAAAGCCTTTATATGTGCGCCTTCAAATTGCAAGTAGACGCTTGTAGAAGCACTACGTCGGCGCGTCTACTAATTTTCGTACAATATCTAGTCTGCAATGACCTACGGCTCTGAGACGTGTTGTCAACGAGCTATGGAACGAGCAATGCTCGGCATTTGTCTATGTAATCGAATCAGAAACGAACGAAAGTGACCGACATAGGTCAAAGGATTAGTAAATGGCAGTGGGCAGAGCAAATATCTCGTAGAAGTAACGACCATTGGGGCAGAAAGGCTCTCAAATGAAGACCACGAACCGGAAGGCGTTCAGTGGGACGCCCCCTACTAGGCGGACGGATGATCGGTAAGGACGGCGGGTAACCGATGGATCCACGTTGCATCCGACCAGCTAGTCAGGAAATCTTTAGAGGAGGTCTATGTTCAACAGTAGACGTCTTCTGGCCGACACGATGATAGTGCTCTTATCTGGATTTATTTATTTATTTATTTATTTATTAATAGACAAAATGTGTAACATAACAGTTTGCACCATGACGTTACGACAATTCAGTTAATAACAATTTAAAAAGAAAAAACAAATACACAAAACAAAAAGAAATAGAACAATAAAATAAACTTAAAATTATCTACTTACTAATTCATTCATACATCTCTCCAAGACTCTCTTCCATTCCGTCATCAGTCTCTCTATCCCCGTCACAAACACATCACACTGCGGCGATGCTGCGAGCATGGAGTTGAGGAGTGCAGTCGTACGTGGAATAGGCGAGTGTCGGTGCAGTTCAGTGCGAGAAGGCTCGATTGCCAGGAGGGGCACACCACGTCGCCTGTTGCAGTAATCATCAGGGACCCTGAACCTAAGGATTTTTTCCACTAGGCTCACGTTGTCAATATTATATCTTAATACATTTATAATGAATCTAAGTGATGCGACATTCCTACCAATTCCAAGGACTCATAGCCCAAGTGACCCTGTAGAAAGCGTGTTGGGTACAGGAATGGGTAGTAGTAAAATATTTTTTTATATAAAAATCTTAAAAACTTCTTTTGGACTTGCTCCAACATGAGAATATATTTATTTTCATGTGGAGCCCAAACCACTGCATTCGATTCGAGTATACTTCGAACCAGACCCGTGCATATGAAGCCCTGATAGCCTAATGGATTGCCATTCTTAGACCTATCACCTCTCAAGCTAAGCCCGTGGTTTCGAGTCCGGACTCACACCTCTGAGTTTCTCGGAACGCAAGTGCCAAATTTAATTTGAAATTTCAGTAATATTGTTGGTCTTGGCTTTGAATTGCAATTATGGGTGTCATCGTTATCGACCAATTTATACATCCCACTACTGGGCACGGGTCTCCTCTCAGGCGAGGGTTTAGGCCATAGTCCGCCATGATGGTAGCCCGTCAATGCGTTTTGGGTAAATCACACGTTCTCCGACCGTTGTGAACTTCCTTCGATGTGCAGGTTCCATCACGATGTTTTCCTCCACCGAAAAGCTCAAGGTAATTTTCAAATAAAACTTCGCACATAAATTCCGACAACGGGGACGGTAGGTCAAACCATGGTCAAACCAATAGGCTACCACGGTTTTCTAGTTGGTGATCACAATAGATTAATTGCTGGTCGCAGTAATAAAGGACTACGCAGACCCTGCATGATGCCGCCCTAATAATAATAATAAATAATAAAGTCGCCGTAGATTCTGTATAAAAGAAAAATAAACGCTGGTTTTTTTCTAAGGAGAATTTACGACCTGGACAATGTCCAATACTTGTAGTCTATGAAGACATTATCGAAACATGTGCTACTTTGAAAATAAGTATTCTAAATTAATTCAAAATTTAATGTCTAAGTTTACGTCACGACGTGTTCCGCGTGGCCTGTGATTCTACCAATCACCTCGTATGAGCTCGCTCCCGGTCACCAAGGGAAAGGACTCGGCCGTGGTAATGCAGATGCATCCGTAACGTTGCATGTATCAATGCATAAGAAAAAAAGGGTGGTTCGACGGCGATAAGTTGTCATTCTGTAATGCGTTAATTTTATTAATATGAAAGGGCGGAGTCGGTGTATCCCATCGAGTATATATCTGATTATATACTCGATGATGTGTCCTGTCCATCATAGACTGTGCGAAGAATTCTATAAAAATCAAATGCCGCCTTTAATAAGCGTAATTTTGTCTCTTACCTCTCTATGAGTTTTAAATCGTCATGAATTTTAATTCTTGCTAGTTTAAATAAAATTGAAATTGGAAAGCTAGAACAACCTCATTTACATCCAATTAACTAGACAGTGAAAACAAACCGCGAAAAACCGGATTATTGCCAACTACAAAGCAAGCTATGCACGGTAAAGTGTGCAGAGAGAATTTTAAACCACCCGCTTCTAACTAAACCAACACTGGCCGACGTCCTTATTCTGTAAGGGAAATTCCTTATAAAACCTGAGTTTCTGCAATTTATCTTTTATGTTGACTTCGAAAATAGAATTATACAAGAAATTAATGAAACAAGACCTTGATATCTTGGTTTTCAACAAATTGAAAAGGTGATGTGTTACTCTTGAAAATGGAAACCAGAACAGTATAGGAGGAGTTTTTTTTTAATATACGGTATCGTATATAAAAAATGTTAAAAATGGTTGCGTACGCTTTGAAGCGTGTGAGGTACATCTACCCAGGTAGGAGAAATTCATTACAGGATATTTGGACATTTGCCTTTTAGGAATAAAATACTCTCTTGCTACCTATAAAATAGACTCATAGTGCCTATTATTGTGCTTATTATGGAACACGGGTGAGAAAATTTCATTTAAATGTCTCTAATAACAATCGAATGAAACAATCGATTTTCTAAGTAATGAAAGAAAGAAAGAAAGAAAGAAAGAAAGAAACATTTATTCGGCTATTACAAATAAAATATACAATAATAATAATAATAATATTAATCTAAATTTAAATTAAAGATATAAACCAAAAAAAAAAAACAAAAAATATATATATTACTAAGTACATAATCAATAGCCGAAAAGGCTAGCCAGCTCAGCTTAATGCTGGGCAGAGTCACAGCGCTGATTTTCAGCTGGCGCCTGAGAACAGGTAGATGGCTATGCCTATTTAACAAAAACTGAAAAGAATAACAAGGATTTGATCCGTAACCTAAACATTTAAAATAACAATACCCATACAATGAGACGAACAAGTCGCGCGCCTGGTGGTAAGTGACACCTGTCCATAGCACTTGCAGTGCAATTTCAGAGCTTTAAATCGTACAGCTCGGAGGGGCACTGACACTTCGTATTGCCACCTTACCTATTTCTGCAGCCAAGCAGTAATGTGAGTATCATTGCGTTTCGGTTTTAAAAGGTAAGGGTGCTGGTGAAATTATAGCCACATGAGACTTTTGAACTTATGTCTCAGGGTGACAAGCGCAGTGCCCCTCGGATCTTTGCGGTTTAAAGTTCTGAGCGGCACTGCACCTGTTCTAGATAGGCGTGTCGCTTACCACCAGGTGCACAACTTGTTCGTCTCATCACATGGCAGTAAAAAAAATTTTAGTCAATCGTGTTTTGAGCCCCACAGTTTACTACCGGTATTTTCTGTTTTCATTGTCAATTAAAAAAACCAAGTCAGACTCGAAGTTTTTAGCTTCGAAAAACCGATTTTCCTTGTGGTTGAAATACGTAAATATTTTTTTTCTGGATCTCACTTAATAGTAAATTGTATACATATATTTTATTTAGATATATATTATTATTTGACATAAATATTAGACTAAAGTTTTTTAAGGGACATTATCGCAGCCTGAGTTATGGAGTGTTACAAAATATAAACAAATTGTACCTTGACATGCTAAATATTGCGTGACGTAACATGGTAAATGAATATACTGAGTAATTAAAACTTTTTTATAAAAAAAACTACCTCCAAATTTCGTGGAATTACATCTATTGGCCAAGTATTATTGAAATCGGTTACCGGATAGGTGTAGTATGCCACCCTAGGAGGTGAAATATTTTCTTCAAATTTAAATGAGAGCAATAATTGAAAACCTCCTCTTTTTTTTAAGACGGTTAAAGATTTTAAATATTTTATAGTCATTAATGTAGGAAAGAGAACGCTTCGTTAATTTGGTCATAATATAGAAATGATAAGATTTGTCCAGGGAAATACTGCCACCTTACTTATTTCTGCCGGCAAGCAGCAATGTCGGCATTACTGTGTTCCGTTTCTGAAGGGCAAGGGCGCTGGTGAAATTACAGACACATGAGACTTCTTATGTCTAAAAATGACGGGCGCAGTGACAGTGTCCATCAGATCTTTGCGATCTCAAACTCTGAGTGGCACTGCAACTGTTATGGACAGGCGTAGCTTAGCACCAGATCCACGGCTTGTACGTCCCGTCACTTGATATTATAAAATAATAATAATAACAATGATCTTACATACTTAAAAAAGTAATATGAGTATAGCGTCTTGAATTATCGCAAACGAGAGTACTTACTGTACGATCGCGCAATCAGACCTCGTCGAGCAAAGAAACGAACCTGAAATTTGCAAATTTGCGTTATTTTAATTTTTTTTATCTTCCTTTTATTTACCGGCTTTGATCGTTTTTGGACATGTCAGCCCCATTAGTAAAATGGTACATCAAGAAAACACTTGACGAAATCCAGACAGATAAATCAAAATACTAGCTAACTAAACATGTATACAAAATCTCCGCGGCACTACATGTTGCCTCCGACAAAACAGATTGAAACCACCCAACAAAGAAAAATGCTGTCGTGTGTCGTATTTAGAAAGTGCACTATTTACCACATTCATGGAAACAAAAACAAATAACAAACACTAAAATAATAACAAAAATATTTACTTTACTGTTATATTTTCTTTATTTTTCTGTTTATTCTAATAAATAATACTTTCTAATTGAAGATAGAGATGCTAACAGCATTGATTTGCAATTTTAAAAGTACCTATCTATTGATTGCGCGACAGATTTCGAACATCGTTTAATATGAAAGTGTATTAGATCATCAAACTAATTTTATAAATGCGAAAGTACCTCTATCTGTTACGTTCTTACACGTAAACCACTGAAAAAATGAATTTTGGTACCTATAGAGATAGATGGGACCGAGAAGGCTACATTTTGTCACAACAATAAATCTTAAAGTGTGTTAAATAGGGGATGGAAGTTTGTAAGTAGAACCAATAATTTCTCAAGTAATTAGTACAGTACGTTACTGCAAGTATTTCTACGCAGACAAAATCGCAGGCACTCCCTAGTTGCCGGGCGGCGTCGTAGTGAATGTTCACTGATCCCACGGCGCCGACTCAACCGGCGAGAGGAAAACCCGGGGAGGTTTTAGTGGGGTAGGCACTCCAGCCTGGAGGGAGAGTCCCCACATAACCCCTGAGTCTCCCTGGGCTCAGGGGTATCCATAAAGATTTCCCCCCCGTCAAAAAAAAATTGGATAATAATAATTTAAAAAAAGTATTTCCACAAATTATTTTTTTACTGAATTCGAAGAAAATATAACTTTGTTGAATTGTGAAATAGCGTAGCTAGCAATTGCCGACCCTGTCATTAACTAGGTGTATGTATTTTAAAAGACAGTGATACAATCTGCCGACGTTCCTTGTTGCAATTATGTAGCAAAATAATAAACAATGTAAAACAGAACAGTTTTTGAAAGGTAAAGAACAATTTGAAAATGACAATATTTGTTACCTTAGATATAACCTAAATTTGTGTGTGTGTGCGAGGGTTCGTATGTGTTGTGCGGGTATATATGTGTATGTGTGCGTGTGTCCACATTACGATTGATGAATATGAAAATATGATTAGTACAGGGATAGACAGATAGATAGATAGAGGAGCGTACAGATCTGGCGAATGCGCCGTGAACGCGCTGCATGTATGCTGCGCGCGCGTTGCATGCATATTACACGCATGCAGAACGCGTGCTGCATGCTAATATATGTGGCGCGCGAGCGACGCGCGAACAGATTGCACAACGTAATGCACGTGTGCAAGCTCTGATTCGAAGCCACGGCCTCTGCTTAAGAAGCGGTAGGTGCATCCATTAGGCTACGACTTCTTCTTTTAATATTTGAATTATATACCCTACCATTCAAATAATAACTCCAAATAAACGGGACCCAATTATTTTTGTTTTAAAGTTGAAAATTCTGTGAAAAATGAATGCCCGTTATTTCAACCACAAGGCACTGAATAGTCCCTCTCGTGTAGCTGCAAGTTCTAACGTAATTAGCCACGCTTATCAAGACACAGCAGTTCGTTTAGCAAACACGCTATTACGCTACTCAATTGAAAAGTTCCTGCTCGATTTCAATCAGCACTGAAATACAAGTCTACTTTGTTTCGCCGTGATTTTCATTTCGCCTCTCTAAATATTAATATACCGTGTGCCGGCTCTCCAATACGCATTTTTATTGGCACAGGGCTGGTTGCATGGAAGGTTGTACATAAAATTCAACATGGAACTTGAGAGATTATTTAATGTCAAATGATAGTGCAAATTCTTTTCTTATACGAAATAATTTCACCCGGTATTGCAATGGTGACATCACAGTTAGCGTCAAAATTATTCGACTATGAGTGTGCAAAAATGTAAATCAACCTTTGACCATAATTACTTTAAGGTGATCTTTAAATTAAGTAGAAAATCAGGGCTATAAGGGTAGTAAGACCATATTTAAACTCTTGAAGTGGTGTGAAGATTATAGTAAGAATAATAAAATACTACTTAGTATGTCATGGCTGCCTTCATGACTCCAAAATAATGCTGTTTTTTTTAAATAGCCGGCGATTTCACTTCTTTTGATTTCAGGACTATTTTGAAAATTAAAACTTCCCTTCAACATAAAATAAATGCATAAATACCAGTTTCTAGAGTTCACAAAAATTGGAAACTATTTTTTAAAATGATTCAGATGCAAAAAGTAATTTAAAATAAAATTACGTAACAACTTTAAATACACCTTTAAAGATAACAGTATTGAGTATACATTAATAGCTATTAAAATTGCAGAATAGCTGAAAATATCGTAAAGAAATACCTGCAGTATAGATACGTATTGAGACCTCCTCAGTCCAGTAACAAGTACAACAAGAGTAGGCCTAGATTTAGTTCTATTGCGCACCGTTGGATGGCGTTAGTAGTACTCTGAAACACGCAAGCAGTTTGTTTTTATGTCAAGTCGTGTATTTTGTTTCCAGTATCATCCTTTTTTTTTTTTTTTTTTTATATTCCGAGGGAATCTGCTTACAGATACCCCGGCCCCGCGGGGGCAGAGCCGGGGTTATGTGGGACTGGGCTGAACCCTGAAGGGGAGCAGCCCGACCGCACTAAACCCCCGGAGTGTTCCTCCCCTCCGCTGTAGGTGGGGGTACGGGTACGCTGTTGCACTCGTCCGCGCCCCCACCAGCGGCTGGCCGCGCCCTGCGCAGCCTCTCCTCGAGAAGGGAGACACATCGGTCCCCCGACTCCGAATGTGAGGCTCGCCGAACACCAGACGAGCCTTCCATCCCGGGCCCCTTTATGCTGGGCAACGAACTCCCCCGAGTCCGCTACCCAGGGGCCATGGGGGGCCAGGACAGCATCCACTCAACTGTGAAGTTCAGTGGTTGCTCTCCCAGCCCCCGCGGCGGATCTGATGACAGGCTCCGCCGCAACACCTAACGCGCTTCCGCGCGGACTCTCCGAAGAGAGTCCCTTGGAGCGCCCACCACGGGCCAACCGCCCACGTTCGGCTGCGGAGGATAGGACGAGCGGCAACGACACACCGACACGTCTCTCCCCCCGCGGCCCCGCCGCCACTGCATCATTAAAAGCGGTGCAGCCCCGCCAGGGTCGCGGAGGACAGGACGAGCGGCAACGACACACCGACACGTCTCTCCCCCCGCGACCCTCCTCCTCGCGCATCCGCGCGGTCCCGGTGACCAGACGAGCCCGCGCGGAACGCCATCCTCCTCGGGCCAGCCTACCACCATCGGCCGGCCCCGTGGGTTCCTCTTAGCTTCACCGTGGGATGAAATCGACCACGGCTACTAGAGCCCCCCCGCCACGACAAGGCGGGAACCCCTTCGGGGGGGGTCCAGTATCATCCTGAGCCAAGATTGCCTAAGACTTTACAAAAGCGCGGAAGACGTGTCTCACCAGTTATCGATGATACACAAAGACCTCAAAATAAGCATATTTTTTGCCGCAGATTTTGACGTACGTGTACTGAATAGAAGAAGAGGATAGTACAGATAAGGCTGGAGTGAATAGACATTATATAGGCCTGCATGCTCCATTATCAACGTCATGGACACTTTCCACCAGGTGAGATGTGAGATGGATATTCCTCCAATTAAAAAAAGATACCGCATATTAATGGAAGGAAGGTCCAGAATGAAGACCATGTCTTGACATAAATTTACAAGTATTTAAAAATCAATCTATGTCATGAGGAAATGGGTATTGTCTCGTATTAGTGTTTTCGTTCAAATGGTAAAAATTACGCACGGAAGGATACATATATCAATTATTTGACTTCAGTATTATAAAAGCTATGCATTTATATTTTTCTGCAAAGTTCAATTATGGATAACTTATGTAGGTTTATGAGCGCGATTGGACCGTAGTTTTAATAGATATCTCGGATTTCACGCGAAAAATTTACATTTGAATCGCGGAGGAAATGTTTACGTCCATCGTAACTTCTCCTATATTTGCTACGGAACATCGAATTTATCGGTTGCTTGGATTATGTTTTCCAATAACTACAGGTAACTTAACCGTTTATTTATTTATTTTGATTTGATGAGCTGAATGATATATTTACAAAGTGTAAAAAATTGCATGCCAATTAAAGGTTTTTTTTTATAAACGATATTCGTCTAGGTCAACATCAATAGATCAATTTGAAATAAAAATGTTCTTGTTGTGATAAACCACGCACACGCACACGCGCACGTGCACGTGAACGCGCTCGCGCACGCGCCCGCGCCCGCGCCCACGCCCGCGCCCGCGCCCGCCCCGCCCCCGCACCCGCACGGGCGCGCATGCACGCACGCACGCACAGGCACACACGTACACTGCAGCACTTTTGTTTGATTGTTTAATTGACTTGAGGTAGAGCCCTAGCCACCAGAAATAGAATCAGTTTACTTGCTTGCATTTTGAAATTTCGAAAAAGTACTCGATTTCTAAGTTAACAAAACAACATATCGCGGTCTTTATGGATTCCATGGTTACGGCTGACGTCACTATGACCGTTAGCCGTAAGTATGACGTACAAAATACATATTTAGAGAGTAAAGTAAAAGTAGAAGTAATTTATAAAGTAAGGACATAGTAAGGATATAAAGGGTCTGAAATTGTGTTGATAATAATAATATGCCTGGTCTAAATCTAGGGAATTCTCTGTATTATGCGTACCAGCGCAACGGAATCTACTCATGGGGCACTACCCAGAACACGCAGATCAGACGAATTTAAAATAGTTCATTTCCCAAATTGGTCCTACCAGAAATCGGACCCGGTACCTCCTCACCCTACCTATTTCAAGCAGTAATGTCAGCATCACTACAAAACGGAAATTGAATGATAAGGGTGCTGGTAAAATTACAGGAACACGGGACTTTTCAACGTATGTATGTCTCAAGGTGACGAAAATCTTTTGCTATTTAATGCTCTGAATGTCACTGCAACTGTTATGGACACTCTTACGTACCACAAGACACACGACTTCTTATGATACTAATATCATAACAAAAAAAAACAAATTTTATTTCATAATACGAAGTTGTAAAGGACAAAATATAATCTCATTAAACATTTAAAAAAGAAATAAAAAACGAATATTTTAAAAAACACTTTCATTATGAAATTTAAATAGTTATTTGTACGAGAATAAACATGAGCGCGGCTTTTCACGAAAAGCCACTTAAGAGGGAATCTTAACCCTAGAATAAAGTTATTCCAACTCCGGAAGTTAAAAGTACGGCTGGTTGCCACAACGAAAAATATGCAAAATATATTACGTACACTAAATCAGTTTTACAAGGAAAAGAAATTATTTACACCAGTGCTGTATTTAGATAGCTGCTTAAAACTCTTCTTCTTAGCATGTCGACCCTGATTTTGTAAGGACCAGCACTAAGCGATGACACAGCATTATTAGTGGCGTTATTATTGTGCTTAAAATTAGAATCTGATAACTAAGTTGTTTTTTGTTGGTAAATATTTTATTGAATGCCAGGATGTTTCACCACCTTTATATTCTTTTTTTTTTTAATTACTCCACTAGTTTTGTTATAATGAATAATAGAAATATAAAAGATCAAACACTTAGAAAAAATTCCATCGATCCGGCCGGATTGGAACCGACGTCTTCTAACACACGCCGTAACAGACCTAAACCACGGAACGAACCAGCCGACCTCACGAATTTGTCTAAGTGCTTGTTTTCTCGGATCTTTGTATTTTGTTTTCAACAACTTTTTAGTTACTTTTACGAAAGTTGTGAATTAATTGAACTTTTTTGTCTATTTTTGTTTATTTTCGTTTACTCCAACATCTCAAACGTGTAACGGACTTTAGGACCGCCCTTGCTCCTTACTATGCATACGCGTACTCTATATTATCGCGTGGTGTCATTTTGTGGGGGAATTCTAGTGAAAAGTGTTCGTACTGCAAAAGAAGTCGAATAATTACTAACATAGATTAAATGGAATCCTGTCGACCTCACTTCGTTAAGAACCATATATTGACACTTATCTCCATCCACAAAATTTACAACCACATGCCAAACGATATTAAAAACCCCGAAAGAGCGACACAATTTTGTAAAGTATTAAAGGTATTCTTTATTGACAAAGCTTATTATAATTTAAAAGAATTTTTTGACGACTTGACAAAATGACTTTACCTTTATAATAATTAGATTTACAATACCTAATTTATATAATATGTTATTTATGGCTATTCCTAAATTCTTTTTTTTGACGATTTGATAAAATGATCTTATTTTTAAAACAAAAACTATTCAACGAATAATGTATTATTTCATATTCAGTGTAATTCAATATAGTAATGTGATGTTATTGTAAAAATTAATAATAATAAAAATCAGTATAATGTTGTAAAGTAATGTATTAAGCAATACTTAAGTAAGAAAATAACTCTTCTGTAGATGCTATGCCCTTGCAGGGCGTCACATGTTAACCGCCCAACACTAACATCTAGAATTAGCAATGCATATGACATGCAATAAATGAATATGAAAATATGAAAATGATATAACATTTTTTACAGTTGTAGAGTGGCGGCCGCGTCCCTGAAGGCGCGCCGTGGGTAGATCAACCACTTAGTGGATTGACAGTTTATTAAGCCTCAAGTGCTATTGCAACTAGATTTTAGCAGAATAACAATATTTGCAATAAAATCTCAGTCAAGTGTCAATGAAAGAAAGAAAGAAGGAAAAAAAGAAAACTGTTTATTATATAAGCTCAGATACGCATATAAATAAAACAACAGAGGAACAATAATTATTATGCCCTCGGAGAAGCGAGAGTCTAAAATAAATAATGACATAATAATAAAAGCATTAAAAAAAATTAAATTTAAAACTACTGACAATGCTGTACTTAATACACCGTCATGCGTGCAATCGGGACTTCTTCCGCCTGGCTCTCAATTTGCTGTATATCTTCAAAAGTTTGTAATGTCTAAACCGTCCTAGATATAAACAAAAAAAATGAAGAAAAAAATTCACTGACGACGTAAAAATTAAAAAAAAAATCATAACGGTCCATCCAAAATGTGTATAGAGAACTAAACTACCGTCCATTGACAGTCTGGTTGCTTTGGCATAAATTTATTTTCCAACTGTGAAGCCATTTCAAACAATGTTTAATTAATAGAAATAGTGGATGAAACCGCTTCTCTTCTTTGACGGACTATTAGAAACAGTAAACAATAAACACAATTTTGTCGGACTTTGTTGCAACTTTATCGCAAGCCGGCAGGTTAAAAATTAAAATCGGTCCAATACTTTTGTGAATACACTCACGGATATAAAAAGAAAATTCCTTAATATTTTTTTCCTTATTAAAGGTGTTAGAAGTGACACAAATTTTTTTGGTCTACGTGTGCCCACTACATCCCTGTTAGGACACTAAGAGAGAAGTAACCACAAATGGAAAGACTTTCCGAGCAAACTCCGAGTTTCTCCAAATATAAGTGTGGACTCGTATAAATTCGACGCCCTGCACTACGACTTATTACGTAGAAGTAGCTCCTTGTAGACCTTATAATTGTTTAGATAGGGTAAAGCATTATACACATAATTAATTGTCATAATTATAATAATAAAGTATAAAATAAACTAGACTAATAGAATAATAATAATTATTATTATTATTAATATTAGCAGAGCTTATCTTAAATTAATATTTAATAACTAACAACGAAATTGCGTCTGTGAGAGTAAAGCTCTACTATAGTATTAGTACTAACTCACGCCAACAAAGAATTTTAGCATAACGAATATATTGAATTTGCGCAATAGCGGTTTGTTTTCTTTAAAACAATATGTATTTTAACCGATTTTGAAAAGAGATTTTAAAAAGTTAGATTTTCCTATATCACTGGCTGCATTATTAAATTTGTTTTATGCGACCTCAGTAGACTGTTTGTATCCGAAAACTCGCACTTAAGTAAAAATATTGAAACTTATACGTACATATAATAACGCTCACAATCAACATAGCCCCGCACTAGGGAAACCCTGTGACGCGGGTGCCATGGACACACACATAGACAACCACAAATTACATTCAAACTCACGAGAGAAATAAAAGGTAGGCCATACAAATATTTCTCCCGGCCCGGGAATCGAACCTGGGACCTCTGCATGGCAGTCCGGCATGGTAACCGTTCGGCCACGGAGGCAGTTAATCTATAATATAGAAAAGAATTTCTAGATAAGATTAGTGACTATGGCGGCGGGCGATTACCAGTAAATCTGGGCGTTTTTTGAACAAAGTCTCGAGTTAAATTTCAGATAGGAAAAATTTTGGAAAAGGAACTTTTTGTTTAGTTACGTCCTCTAATATCATAGTACATCGGCTTCCCTAATTTGTAACCTGGTTGGTGTAATTTGAAAGGCACATAATTATTATTATATCTTGTCTAAAACCCTTACTTGGTCTGTGCAACCAACACGCCATTTCTCACTCTGAGGAAACATCTCGAGTGAGTTGTGTATTAAATTAAATAAATTCAAGCCTCAAAAACATTCAAGGGTTTAAGGTTGAAAATCGTGTTGATTAAAAAAATATAAAGTAATGGATGGTAGCCAATAGTTTGCTAATAAGGTAAATGACAATTATTTATACTTTAAAAAACGTGGACAAAATTAAATTGAATAATCACAAACTAAAACTGGAGTTTTAAGCACTATGGAAACAAAATAACGTTTTCACGAAATATTTTTTAAAGATTGTACATTTTTGTGTGTAGCCTGTCGTACATAGTTTGTGATAAATGGATGAACTAAAAAAATGCCTAGATGTGGTGTTTGCAATGTCATTCAATTTGTTACGAATTAGATAGATAGATAAATAAATAGATAAACACTTTATTTACTGATGTAACTCAAATATTTATGTATTATATATTCTAAGGGACATGTGCCTGTAATTTCACCAGCACCCTTACCCTCAAAACCGGAACACAATAATGCTAACATCACTGCTTGG
The DNA here is from genome assembly GCF_003589595.1 of Hyposmocoma kahamanoa. Taxonomy (NCBI): domain Eukaryota; kingdom Metazoa; phylum Arthropoda; class Insecta; order Lepidoptera; family Cosmopterigidae; genus Hyposmocoma; species Hyposmocoma kahamanoa. The sequence continues at coordinate 4,459,476 of NW_020653731.1, forward strand.
AGGCAGAAATAGGTAAGGTGGCAGTACTTTGACGAACTCTTGCAGAAGGAGCTCTACTGCTACTAAATATATTTAGTATATAATATAATGTATACATATAATGTGAACAGATCAAAGCATAAATAAAATCATATTCTAGACAAACTACGAAAAAGAATACAAAGACACTACACAGATTTTTGAAGTGAGAGTAGGTGTTGCCGGCACAGTGCTTTGAATTTTCTTTTGGATAAATTATGATCGAGTGCAGTTGCAAGAGCATAAGTATGGGTTTGGTCTAATAAAGCTACATCCGCAAATTGTAAAATTTTCAGGAGAAAGCGAACGACATAAACCGATACCTTTTTATATATACATAGGAGAATTATACAATTTTACATAGACATAATTTGCTTCATGTAATGTATATTAATTTTATGGCTTTCAAGTGATAAATTTTTCTTGACGTATCGTCGATGTGTTCTAGAAAGGGCGAAAGCACCATTTTGAAAAACTTTTCAGGTTGTAACGACTGTTTTCAGATATTTACGTCCTATTTTAAAATTAAATGTTGGTTCTAATTAAGTTTAAGTTTTAAAATTAAATTTAAAATAGAAGGTAAATATTTTAATATAGTCGTGAAAACCTGAAAACATGCTCCCTGAATTTTTTCTCGAAATAGCGCTTGCGCCTATTCTACAAAACACCAACATGTGTCTTTATTATAAATTAATTACAAGGATGCGAGTTGTTGTTCTGGATAGCCGTTAGTTATAAAATTATTGGTGAAAGAAAACAAATATGAAAAACCGATAAAAGTGAAAACGTTCCTGACCAACATTAAATCAAGACAATGGACCATAGTAGCCATCGTCTTCTGATACTCCTGCTATACTAGTGTATATTCAACAGCATTCTTCGCTTTAAATTGGATTTTGGACATGAAACTAACTGAAAGTTAGCTTTGACCATGGGATTTTACTGCGTTCCTGTTTTGCAAGGAGCAAGCATGATGATGAAATAACAAGCACATGGGACTTGTCAACTTATGGCTCGGGGTGACGGGATTAGATATTTGCGATTTTAAGCACTGCAACTGTTATGGGCCGGCGTGTCGCTTTTCACCAGGCGCACGACTTATTCGTCCCGTCACTTGGTATCATAAAATGGGAACTGTAAGGGCCTGCAGACCAGCAGATGTGAAGGCAGAGGTCATTACATTTTATACATTTATGCTATTTCAATTGAAATAAGGTATAAATTGCATTGCTCTGGGACCGACCGCTCAGCATTGCGGCACATTAGCGCGGAACAGAGATGGTTAGCCATTGCTCCACCGACGAGAGTCTGGATGAATGCATATCACTCGCTTCAGAAATAACGAAGCTGACCACGAGCCTTAGTCATGAGGGAACGACTAAAGAGAGATAATATCTTATGATTGTATGTGATATAGCAGAAATACAAAAGCTAATAATGTGAAAATTCCCTACTCGGTGTTTCTTAAAACACACCATCATATTCTACTGAAAGACGTACATACAAAAAGTATCAATAGTCAATTTATCTATTACCGCCACTTTATAGACTATTTTCCCGGTTCGTTCCTCCTTAAGTTCCGGTCGGCGGCGGAAATGACGCTCGTGATACATCACAGCTTGCTGGCCAATGATTTGTCAGTATGTGACAAGAATAAAACATGTAGTATTTTGTACTTTTGCTGAGGTTTTTATATTGTAAAGTACGCTGTGCTTGAAAGCATTTTCTTTTAGAAAACTTTTCCTTCCCAAAACTTACATTACTGAATTAAAAATTCCATTTGACGAATCCTAAATTAAGAGTCCTACAGGGTAGTAAACTGGGTCCATAGGTATTATTTATTCACGCCAATGTCTAGTGATTAAACTTTTTAATGATTTACTGAGTATTGTAGCATAAACAGGGTATGAGCTACGCTGGACCGACTCTGGGCCTCGAATCAGACGTCAAATTTTGCCTCTACAAAAAGAGCGTTTATGGTGAATCAAAAATGGGAAAAAAAGTCACACAACATATATAAAAAAGAAAAACAAAGATATACCACAACAGGATTTACAAAATATACAAACTACCTCACATCACATATAAAAAGGAAAATAAAATATACTATGACAGGATTTAGAAAATGAACAAACTACCACACATCACATATAAAAACCAAAACAGAAATATACTACAAGAGGATTTAGAAGATGAACAAACTACAACACATCACGTATAAAAAGGTAAACAAAAATATACTACTGCCGGAATTAGTACAAGTTACGAATTATATAAAGAGGGGAAAACCTAAGGATTTTGCCACTGCACTTTTTGTTCAACAACACCGCTGAATTAAAACAGTAAACAGAAATAATGACTTAACGCCAACAGCAATTTTCACACGATACGCTTCACGGTAATAAATTGTCCGGGCGAAAGGAGGACTATGTACTAATGGTGTAGGTCCTCAGCACCTGGTATTCAAAATGCATCCAGAATTTCCTCGTGTGTTAGGGTAGTCGTTGCATTCAGTATGTCGCAGACATTTGTCCGTAGTTCCCACAACTCACATAAAGCACCCAGGCAAAAGTATATCGAGGGTCAACGTGCAATTACAATAATTCAGTTGATTCGTTCGTTTTCTTATTAGAGAAAAAACCCTACGTCAGTTTTTTGCCAACCAAAAAAAAAAAGACCAAGACCCCAACCTTTTTAAATTTCAAGAAACCCCCGACAAACCACAAAAAGATTCCAAACCAAAAAGACTAAGAACATTAATAAAAAAGATGTTCAAGCAGCGTATTAAGCTGCAGTATTTAGTAATTGTTTTTACGAAAGGAGCCTTCCCGTATGACGTGCCATCGATACGATAACAGCACGTGAAATAAATCTGCGATGTGTCAAATTCCTTTTGTTAAAAAAAAATGCTAGTTGAAAATTTATAAATTGCTTTCAATATGTTGTCCAAAAAAATTCAATTTCCTATAGTTTTACCAGTGTTTGAATGTATCCTTTCAAGAAACTCAGAAGAATTGGCAAGTACATGTACAAAGATACCTCAAGGTGTCATTTTGTGACCAGTTTAGAAAAAAAAACTTTTATGAATTAGTTTTACCCGCTGGGTCGCCGAGGTCCACAAAGTTAGCCATACTCGTGTCTGCTCAACGACACAATTTCGTTCTTACTATTTATATTGTTAATGCATCTTATTCCATTGTTTCGTTTCTTGAACAGACTTGAAACGAAATGGAGTTTAAGATCGTTTGAACTAATTACCAAGATAATAACTAGTAATACTCATAGAACTATCACAAACTCTGATAGTTAGGAAAGTCGCCATTAACTTTTCATTACTCATTTGACTTCCTTTCTAGTTCCCCGAACTATGAAAAATGTGGTGCTCACCTTGAAATGGGGCCTTTTAAAGTCAATCGCAAGCTATAGCAAAACAAATTACTATTAACAAGGCCACCCAACCTTAATCTCAAGTAGTATTTTCGTATATCTAATTCTGCGAAAACAAATCACCCTGACTTCTAACAACATCGCGCTTGAAACATTTGTCATAAAAACATAACAAGAATTTATAATGTTATAAACCGGACAGTTAAACCTATAACCCGATTCCAAACTAAGTTCTGAATAATGTAAAGACTTTATAATGAGTATACAAGTAACGAAATTTATTCCGGGGCACTATTCAGAACACCCAGACCAGAAATAATTTAAAAAAACAAAAGAATGTCCGTAACCAGAAATTCTTATTTTTTTAATTGGCTCTACTGGAAACTGAACCACCTCATTCAACGACCACAATAGCTGTGCCGCCGAGGTTATAGTTCAGCTATACCTATTATAAAGTTCTCTGTGACGTTATGTGTGCCATAGGTGTTTCTGTTACTTGTCCCAGTTAAAAATAATCCTATATTAGAACTATCTTAGATTTTATACAACTGCCCCATCGGTACAGCCATCGAGTATATAACCAGAAATAGAGACGAAATGTCATTTAAATTGTTTGAAAACTATTCTGCCTAAGAGTTTTAGAGCCCCCAAATAAGGTAATTGGTGTTTTTGACTCAGCAACACCTTGAGGCCAAGTGCTCAAAATAGGAAATTCTCAGTGCTATGAGTACCAAAGCAACGGAATTCACTCCGGGGTGCTCTAGAACATCCAGACCAGAACCAATTTAGAAAAAGTTCATTTCCTAAATTGATGTTACCGGGAATCGAACCCTGGACCTCCTCATCCAGCGCCCACAGTACAAACTGTTCAGCACAAAATCGACCACCGACTTCGTCATTATTTAGCTTTAACTCGTATTAGCAGAGTTCTCACAAACCTTACGCCTCCACAAGATTGTACACAATAAGGTCCATTTGCCGTGTCACCATCACAGTTGCTGGAAGTTACCTTGTCCACTAACGTTCTTGCAAAACTGAGGCAAACGGAACTTTGACACGTTCTAACTGCGCCCAACATTAACGCCACCAAACTTTGTTGACGCCACGGTATAACTATGTAAATTGTTAAGCTAATAGTACTAACCGAATCTCATAATACGAATTTAAAAAAACTCCATTAGAATCATTGAATTCACTGGTGACTAACGATTTTGATACTTTGTAATAATGTGAATTACATAAGTTTTTATTTTTATTTTTTTTCATATAGCTAAGATGCTAAAAAAGAAACGTAAAGTTTTTCTTGCATAAAAAAATCGTAGCCAATATATATACCTATGGGATGTTTAATTCGATGAGGCAACAAAAGTTTTCAATTTCCCAATTATTTACCCAATTTCATGATTTTCTGGTTCATTTTAGTGTTGCATACTAAATTGTGATGCACCTAAACGTGCCAACAAAAAGTCTAGGAAATTCCCTTAACTACGAACGCCACATCAACGAAACTATTTAGTAGGAGTAGAGCTCCTTGTTAAAGAGTTCGTCCAAGTTAATACTGCCACCTTATCTATTTCTGCCGCCAAGCAGTAATGTAAACATTAATGCGTTCTTGTTTTGAAAGGCAAGGGAGCTAATGGCAGTGCCCCTCAGATCTTTGCCATCTGAGTGGCACTGCAACTGCTATGAACATGCCTGTCACTTACTACCAGGTGCACGACTTGTTGGTTCCGTCACTGGCATCAAAAAAAACAAAAGACTATTTGTCCTCGAAGCATTTTGCTACCAACTGAAGTTAGTTATGGCTTCCATGGAACAACTGCATATTCATCTGTTTTGGTTTACAATGGTGATGCGTATTTGATCGACAAGAAAACTAAACAGAACTCATCAATCAAAAACAGAAATCATCTACGTCCTAGTACGTACCGGAAGAATACGTCTTCTTGTAAGACAATCAAAAAATGCCGATTATTGGATCCATATAGACAAACGTTGGTTTGTTTGAAAAAAATAAATACATGCAATTTTACATTTAGAACAAAATTGCATTTGTAATGTGTAGTTCACGGTTAGCAAAAACATAAGAATTCGATACAATAATAGTATTTTAAAACCAATATCAAGTCACTGATTACAGTGTTCATATTGTGCCGGCACTTTGTCACATTACATGGTGCTAATTACTTTTAGCTGCATGCTTCTAAACTGCTTAGTACACCGTCATTTAGAGGATCTGTGAAGTGAATACGTCTGGGAAGCTTCTCGCTTGATGACCACAACCTGTATAAGATGGTACAGCTGTAGAGAGTACAAATTGGGGAGATTTGTAAGTACGGTTTTTATGGTGACCCTTTTCGTGATATCATCACTTCCTATAAAGTAAATTTCAACCGAATTTTAATAAAAAAGATTGTACATTATGCGACAGACGATGATGAATGTTAAACGTAAAATCTCCACCAAAATTTATTCTACCTTAAACTGGGGACAAGCGCAGAGGAGCTACTATAAGTTCCAATGTCACAAATTATTATTACCAACACATTATCCTACTCACAGAACAAGAAATACAGTAGAACTAAGTGGTTAGCGTCTGACGCGTGTCAACTACAGGTCTCGAAAGACCTATCCGAGTTCAGTCCGCGATTTTCGCTTTGTATAGTATGGTTGTGTCGGCCTTTCTTGTAAATTCTCTAAAATCCTAGAAAAATGCCTTATTGTGCTGTATCAATTTCTTCTAAGTGTCCGTTCTTTGTATAACCGCTCACGCGATACATGCAGCCGTAGACGCATACCACACCTAGAGGTGCCGGTGATGGTTTTATACCGATTTATCGGATATAACAGGTAAAAGAACTAATATTAATTGCTATTTCGGTAACTACTCTAGCAAACAATAAAGTTTTTAATGCCTGGGTCTGTCATTTAAAAAAAATAAACAACTTCAAAAATACGTCACGACAATCGTGTGTGTTATTGTTTGGGCTGGTGATTTCGGCGTTTATTTATTGAAAACATACCGTAAGTAGCGTTTTTTAAGTTTACCCTGAATATAAATGTTTATAAACTATACTTTAAGGAGTAATTTCATGGTAAACCACTCAAACGGAATATTATCATATTTATCCAAGTACACCAAAAATTTCATTAGTGCTTTTTAAGTGAAGGATTAGCGGTGTATTACTGTATTTTATTTGAGATGTTTTCGTTGGTAGTACCGAAGGTATTTATTTAGCAATGTAGAATATTAATTTTTATTTATAAAAACTTGTATTTAAACTGCTTTTGTAATTTGCGAAACCAAATAGCCGCCATTTTGCAGTAGGAGGAGCGCATCGCGTGAGCGGATAAGTAAATTATGTTTTGTGATTGTTTTAACATCACCAAGTAATGGGACAAACGAGTCTAATGCCTGGTGTTGCAAAGATCTAAGGGATATTGCCACTAAGCCTGTCACTTTGAGACATAAATTGACCAGTTCAAAACCGGATGAAATATGAACCAGTGAAAGTTTGTTAGCAATACCTGTTCTTATCAATGAAGGAAAACATGATGAAATCTGAATATTGAAGGTTGACAATCCTTCGAATTAAATGTGTAGTTTCCAACTCTTATCGGACTGACGTATAATCAGATTGATGATGATGATGATTCTTCTTCCAGGTGTATCAAAGCGTATTTATTAATTTAGAGGAAAGTACAGCTATTAGTATCATAATTTATTAATTAGGGACTGATCATAAGATGGGTCCATATAAATATATTTACAATGTGTTAGGCCATTGTGAGAGAGCCGAACATGTATTAGGATACCCTGTGTTACAATACTTTGAGTCTGACCCCTTACACGCCGGCTTGATCTATAAATAAATGTAATAGGTAAATTTGGTACTAATAATGTTATAAAAATTAAAATTTAATGAAATTAATAAGAAAGAAAAAGAGAAGAAAAGAATTGTGTATATGCATGTGTGTTCTGTGTGTGAGTATGCGCGAATTTCACTGGTTGACATGAATGTGGCGAAGGACGAGGTTGTGGCTACAACGCACTCTGAATCGCAGAAGCTCCATCAACACCTCAAAAGCGTTATTTTATTGCCGCACAGTACCGTACATGGCATGGGCATTTGCAATAAATTTCAACAGCGCCCCAGCACAAAAGGTAATAGGTTAGATGTCGTGTTGCGGAAACTCACCCGCTCAACAAATTCGTCACAATCGAGCTTTATTGCGCACGTGATTTCCTGTAGATCTGCAATTCTCTCGAATTAAAACAGTCTCTTGAGCACTTAAAATTTCGGCTTAATTATTGTAATCTTTAAATTTTGCGTAAATTAAAATGAAGTCCAAAAAATTTGCGTCTCCCAGCTACCGACTATGAATATTTTAATGTTATCATATTTATCTCTCTGAATTTAATTTGGTTAGATAAAGAACTCCTCTCCTTCTACTTTTGCAAACGTTTTACGGAGTTATAATGCTCTAGAAAAGTTGTTTGACTTTATTAAAAACTTTATGAGAAATGAATTGAGGCACTCAGCGCCATAATACAGCAGCGTTACCTATTTATTTCTACTATTTTCTTATCTTCTAATTTAAACAATTTTTATGATCAGGGAAACGATTCTCGTAAGCGCCGACATTTTCGAGATTTCGATGCAAGGTTACAATCGCAATGCCTACAGAAAATGTGACTGAAATCGCTGCAGCCTCGATATCACTGTAATGCTAGATAGAAAGCTTTTGTAATGTCTATTAATACACGTTTTGTTTAAGTCGATTGTATTTAAAACATAATCGAGAAACATAATTGCTAAAGATGAAACATGCACTTAAGCAAGTCACATTTTAATTAATTCTTCTTATGTAAAGAAGGAGGCAAACGTGCTGACGAGCCACTTGATAGGAGGTGGTCATCATCACCCATGGACATTTGCAACTTCAGATGAGATGTCTATGCGTTGCCAGCCTTTGAGAGCCCTGTAAACACACTTTTTGAAGAACACCATGGCACAGCGCAAAGGACATACTTCAGGAGGAAGATCATTCCACATCTTGCAAGTTCGAGGAAGGAACGAACGAGATGCCCGCGTGATCCCACAATGCCAGGTAACCAAGGTAAGCAACTCCTTTATGGGGAACTGTATACGTTTTTACAATAAGATTCCGGAGCGTATATTAAGTTTATCATTTCCTAAGTTTAAAAACTACATTAAAAATATTTTGATCGAAAAATCATATTACAAAATTGAAGACTACGTTTTAAATAAAGATGTATGGAAAGACGACATGGCTCCAGAATCCACACAAATTTGATTCAAAGTGTATTCCATAGCATTTCAGTTTATTTGAAAAGAGCAATCCCTAGAGTTTCTTGCTTGTTCTTCTCAGGGAGCTCAGCGTAGTGAACGAGCAGTAGCTTAAATGTGACGTTTTCAAGTGTAAATTTATTTTACCTATGGAATAAATAATCTTTGACTTTGACTTTGACTTTGATCTAAGATGTGGAGATGGGCTGTACTCCTTTGGCGGGAGGTGCGATGGTAAAAACGAGACCGTGGCACCATTTCGAAAAGTTCCTCAGAGCACTCCCCATTATAAAGATGGTAGAACACACACAGAGAGCCAACGTCTCTCCGTAGGCTAAGGAGCTCCATACCGTCTGTGAGTTTGGGATCATCGACCGTACGAACAGCCCTACGTTGCATGGAGTCAAGTCGGTCAAGCTAGTATTTGGAAGCTCCTGCCTAGATATGGGACCAATATTCCATATGGGGCCGTACTTGTGTTTTATATAACAAAAGTCGGTGACCTGGTGAGAAGTACTGCTTCGCTCTATTGAGCACTCCGAGCTTTTTTCAAGCCAGTTTGACTTTGCTCTCCAAATGATTTGTAATAACAGAATTTATCGAAATGCACTGTTGTATTATTTCAGTGTCAAAATAAATGTATTTGTAAAAGTGCAGATCCCGGTATCTACTGCCTTCGAGCACGCGTTGCATACCAAGCGGAGCGTCATATGTCGAACGCAAGATTCTGGATGTATCAGAAACATTTTGCAATCGACATAAACCATGGTTGTACAAAATTTCTCACCAGCGACTTTTGTTTGTGTTGCACCTAAATATTCCTCGTCGTTTTGTTTGGATTCAAACCACAGACACGTTAAGAGCTAATAAATAAAAATGGATTATTAACACCGGTTCATGAATGCATGACATATAGGATAAAAATATAGACGCGATAAAACATACCGTCGATTCGAGAATTGCTGTCTGTTTTGAGGTTTAAAAGCCAAAGGTAAAATAAGCCTTATTTTACCGTTTTCCCAGTAGTTGGAATTTTCGTTTATTGTTGTTTGTTTTTAATATATTTTGCTGTCAGTAAACGCTGAAATTTCTGTATGCGAAATTATTGAACCAGTCAAAACTTTTTAGCCTTTATATGTGAAAGTTTGAAATTGCCGAACGCTGTTTTATACATATCTCATATATACCTTTGACTTTTTTTATACCAAAATATACCGTACAAAGCTTATCTGACAGCTTTTCATGGCGATTGACATTTTACACCTCGATTTTTTTACATTAGTTCTTTGTTGTTCCTCTTTACAGACTTGTTAAAGTCAGTAAGCCAAAATTCCTTTCCTTTGTTGTGGAAGTTAGTATCTTCATGGGCTTCTTTTCTCCAATTTGAGAAATCTCATTGGTGTGTAGTGTTCGATTTTTCTTCCCCAAATCCCCATTATATAGTATTTGTTCGGGAGTTTGTGGAAAAAGTCCTTTACTCCTCACCACCGTAATACTAAGTATTTATTTGCCAGACCAGACCCACCGGTTCCATGTGATTTTCTGCGCCAACGTCGTCGTAAATACATAAATGAATTATGTTTTTATTACTTGGATGAGTTAAGTCGAAAATTCAAATAGCCCCGTATACCCACATACTGTCACCATATTAATTCTGGAAAAGTAAGATTATTTTAAAAGATTATTTTATTAGAGTAAATTAAGTTTATTTCACCGTTGAAATGATAATTGAATTCTTGCAGCAAAACACTTAAGTCACTGAGATGGCGGTTAATGTTATAAGAAAAAACTGTCATCATGATTTTGCATAGTAATCGGATGATACGATCTTGTTAATTAAATAATAGTACATACATATAAATAATATTATAACGCTCGTCTCCTGGCATATCCATTTCGCTTTTTTTTAAACCACATCAATTGGATGTATGGAGTAGGTAATTCTATGGAATAGGGACTACGGAATAAGGAAATTACTATGAGTACCAGAGCAACTACGGGGCACTACCGGGAATCGACACCTCACCCAGCTCCCACAGCGCTTACTGTTAGACCACCTAGGTCATCACTTACTCCACTCATTTTATTCAGTTACATTTACAATATAACAAAGTAGTAGCATCACACGTTGAAGTATTATTAATAAAATGTGTTCATGTTTCTCGTTTTTATAATACCAAGTAATAAGATGAACAAGTCGTGTGCCTGGTGGTAAGCGACATGCCTATCTATAACAGTTGCAGTACCATTCAAAGCTTTAAATCGCAAAGATCTTCTGGGCACTGCCACTGCGCCCGTTACCCGGAGACGTAAGTTGACAAGGCCCATGTGCCTGTAATTTCACTAGCACCCTTAACCTTCTGCAGTAATGCTCACATTACTGTAGTGGCAGTACTTCCTTGGACGAATTCTTTCACAAGGAGCTCTATTGCTACTAAAAATGTAATTATACTAGTCATGTAATCCCTATGAACAATTTTATTACCATTTTTCGTTATTAACCTTTGCTTTTAAAAGAAAATATAAATAAAAAATTTCCTTTATGAAACCTTAACTTCAAAAGCGAGCGTATTTATGGCAGTGTACAAGTGAGAGGTGTGGTGACAACACTCAAAACCTTCGCCATTGATTTACGTTAATTGTTCTATAGTTACGTTCCTGGTATAAAATAATCTGTGTAGTGTCGCAAAGCCAAACCATAAAGGACTTTGTTTGAGAGTGATAAATCGTTTGACAGTGAATAGGCGGATTCAGGCTTTTTATTTTGTTTTTCTGTTCTATTCATTTTTGAAAAGATCCTAGGCTTTCATTAATTTTTAAGACCTTGCCTTGTCAAATACATGCCTGAGTTGCAAACGGTTTTAAACTAAATTTCACAATTCACATACATACACGCATATATTGTTCAGCTGTTCTCTACCATTGGTGTACTGTATAGGTAAAGGAGAAATCGTCATTTAATTGACGTCTCATGGGAACTTTGGAATTGAAAATCCCAGTTTCCCCATTAAAAGTATGAGGAATATTCCAATTCCCCAGGAATTGGGATATTAGGATTACGCCAAGGAAGTAATGAGCTTAATTAGGACTACGACAGTCTTAGCATCAAACACTTGAATAACCCGGAGTATATCTGCCAAGTGTTTTTGCACTGTTAACTGCCTCCGTGGCCGAACGGTTACCATGCCGGACTGCCACGCAGAGGTCCCAGGTTCGATTCCCGGGCCGTGAGAAATATTTTTATGGTCTACGTTTATTTCTCTCGTGAGTTTGGGTGTAATTTGTGGTTTGTTTATGTGTCCATGGCACCCGGTACAGGTTTTCCCTAGTGCGGGGTTATGTTGAGTGTGTGCGTTATTATTATTACAATTAAGGTAAACAAGTAGACCTGCACGATATCTAATTCGGTTTTAGGACTAATCTGTCCACGAAAATACCTATGCCTATACATATATCAAACTGTTCTATACTATACGCCGAAAGATATTAGTATATACGCATGTTTTTTTAGATTTTTCATATGCATTTGATTTTGTGTCTTATGTTACTTTATGGTGAAATTTGCTTGTAACACAATGTCTAATACCTAATCTGTACTGGAGTACTAGAACGGCACTCAAATGAAGAACGTTAATTGATAATACTTCAAAAAAGAAGCGACCATATTGCAACGGTATGACGTATACTTTTGTTTCTTGTGACAAACAAATGAAAAAAAAAATCATTATAATTAAACAAAATAAGACTGATATGAAACACAACAACTGTCATTTCTGCACTCCAAAATATTTTCGAGGTTTTACGCGTGATAATTGACACGACCATAAAGTACATACAAAGCGCAAACGGCGGACTGAGCTTAAGTATGTGGAACTTCGGGTACTGTTGGCGCACGTGTCACGCACACTAATCACTTGTACTGTATTTATTGTTCTGTGCCTATACCCATAAACTTTTCAAGGCAGGCACTAAATCGAATTGTCGTGCGTCCGGTTAAACTTGGCGATAATCCCTTACTAAATGTGGAACATTTTAAATGTCTGAGACTTTAATTGGGCATTGACGATCTAAACGATAATTTGACATTTGAATGGAAACACAAGGTGCTGTTTATGCGCTGTAACAGGTTGTCCGAATGTTTGCAAGTTGTAGGTTTTGCTTTTCAAGGCATATTGCCAGTCCTTTTATACGTGTAGCCTGTGGTCTAAGTGCTTATGATGTATGTCCAATATAATAACAATTAAGGTAAACCTTAAGTTGCTATTTATTCCCGCGATTCTGCAGTGCCTCTAACTTATTTACCAAGATATGTACAGATTGCTTCTTTACAATACATATCGTTGTATTCGACTACGTGCAAGCTCAAATTATATGTACAGATGGAACTTGCGATGATCGATGGAACTTCCAATGAAACTTCCGGCGCTGGGTGCAGCTGCATGCGAGTTCAAACTGGTAACTGTATCTCGCGATGTTTTATCGGAGCATTTGCCTACTGAATTTAAAATATGCAATGCAATGCAAGCACCAGTTTAAGTTACGTTACTAACATTATATACCCAGGATACATTGTCTCCACGTAAGTCAATTACAGGAATTCAAACTTTAATTATACAACTATACATAACAAAATAAACTTGGGAACGAATTTAAGACGTCCTAAAGAATAACCAGGTCAAGAACCCTTAAGCGAAGAGCATATCTGAATACATTGATGCATGTAGATGAGGCGATAGATGTGTATCAGGATCGTAGCAAGTGGATGACTGGAGTCTCTGCCTGTCCTAATGGAAAAAAAATATTTACGTACCCATAAACTAAATTCCAACATGATTTTTTTTTTAATTTCCTCACTCACCGGGCTGATCTGGGGTCAGGATCTGAACTTATAAAGTCCCTGTGCAGGTTTGCTTACACAAGTTATAATGCCCTTAACGTATAACCAAGAAGTTGACAGGGAGGGGAACTATAATCAAAACTTATGTAGAAACATATAAGACCGAAAGGCAATGGTGTTACGTCACAACCAAAATTGTCTAACGGTTGTTTTCTGGTGCGGTTGCATGCACCCCATTTGCTTCCTCTGTTTTATCAGTCTTATCAGATACGGTCGTTATTTCCAAGTATTCCGAATTTGAACTCTCCTATAATACATCCTTAATCTGTTATCGCAAAGCAAAATAGAAATTATGTTTATTGTAAGAAATTCACAGTCCATACGTCACATTGAAGATGTCTCCAAAGACTATTTAATCTCATAAAACCTCACAGGAGTTTTCTTCAAAGGATTTAAAGGACCATATTTCTTAAATTCGTATCTCACAAACTTACGAGTGCAGCTGACAGGTTACACAATACACAATATTTCTATGAAGCAACTGTATTAATACAATAAAACTTTAACGTGACCAGATTCTCACTCTTTTAATCCATTTACTGTACCCCTTAATTTCTGTGTATATTATTACCGACGTGAAATACCTAATTGCTTTTTTTTGACAAATCATAACTATCATTACAAACTAGTCGAGTTATTTCACAAAAAAATATAATTATGAATATCACGGTGGTAAGAAATCGTGACATTGAAAAGTCAATAATATATTTGATCAAAAAGAGTCATCAACGTCAGCTTGTGATAGCTGTAAAGGTACCGGCAGAATGAGAAGGTTCTAAATTTCTCACTAGATGTCACTCACTGCGCTGAAAGCCGAAAAAACCCAGTACAAAGTTTTATAACAAGCCACGGGGAAAAAAATTATCAATCTGCTAACTCGACCAGTAGCTCAGTTGGCGTGGTCATAGGTTCCAGTCCTGTCGGTTCGAAGAAGTTTTCTTTATGTTCGATCTTTGATTCGATTTCTGATTAGTAGATCTCTTGAGTTATTTATTAGTCTGTGGTACTAGTTATAGAGGAGAGAGAATTCTTGATATAAGTATTTTCATTCTTAAAACATGGTCTCAACCTTATACATAATTTAGCTTATTTTGAAAGGAAATATTTTTACATGGAAAACCTATTCAATTGTAAAAAAGTGTGGTGAAAAAAATGCTGCGTTTCGGTAGGGAGTCATCATTCCGCGTTTTATTAAGCCATAAGATTTAGTTCACATTGGGTATGTGTTTCTCCAACAGCACTATTACGTTGGTGATCATACCTGGACCTAGAACATTTATAAACATCTTTTGACTTATCAAAAAGGTCTCGAGTGAGTGCCTTAGGCGATAAATCAGACGAGAATCTCGACCCAATATAAAGGGGTATGCATCAAAGGGATAAGAGCCCCTTGTCTTATCCTCTCTTGAAAGAAAATTGATATGAAGTCAAGCGGGGAAGATGGGAAACATGGGGTAATTGCACCTTTCTATCAATAAAAAAGTCTAAAATTCCTTCGGTGACCTTCATCGTGTTAATGAGCGACAGATACTCATGAAGTAACAATAGTCACACAGTCTAGTAGTAGAGCTCCTTGTGAAAGAGTTCGACCAGGAAAGTACTGCCATGTTACCTATTTCTGCCGCTAAACAATAATGTGGGCATTACTGCCTTTCGATTTTCAAGGGTAAGGGTGCTGGTGAAATTACAGGCAAATGGGACTTGTCAACTTATGTCTCTGGATGACGGGTGCAGTAGCAGTGCCCCTCAGATCTAAGGGATTTAAAGTTGCGAGTGACACTGTAACTGCAATGGACAGGCAACCAAGAGCTTTGCAAGTTTTGCTTAAAAAAATCATGGCGAGAATAGAGGTAGTATGCCCACAACATAGGCATGGAATCCCATGTACGTAACTACACCTATACGTACACTAAGCATAGTATGAACTCACTACCGGAGCGCAGCAATCGCTCTTATGCTGTTTTTTTTTATTTAATTTTTTTTTACAATTCTGAACATTATTAGCGCACGCAAAATTTACAATCGAATATGTTTCCGATAGAGTTAATATTTGACCTCAATTATACTACTAGCACCTTACCATCGGTATGTTGAAAGAAGATAGACAGCTACTTTGGAATGCGGCCTGTATGGAAAAAAAATATGGTGCTGGCTTCGTCGCAAGAACACTGGAACCCAGATTCAAATACGCCAACCTCAAACTTGTCACTAGACAGATCGCCTCGTTGGATCTTCTGGCAACCTAAAGGTTCAAAGCTACGTTTGCCTAAGAATAAGTTTAGCTACGCAAAGACAAAACAATGCCCTAGGGCGCGGAATTCTGTACTGAAATAGGGCTTCTCTGAGGTGGCGATACGGCAAAACCGTTGTTAAGCATTGGTTTACCTAAAATCAAAGATCATAGAAAAATTCATAGAATAGAATAGAATAGAATCGTTTATTTCATGTTATCAATGTCACAATATTACAATTGGAAATACAATGTCAAGGGATAACTATGATCGTCAGTAATAAAATTATAATAATAATAATGAATATTAAAGTAGTATAACTACTGCTTGTCGAATAAAATAAAATTAAAATTGTTTCAAAAGAAACTCATCGACACTGTACAATTCAATATCCAATAAAAGGATTTTTAGTCGGGTACAAAACGTTTCATCGTTTCTAACACTTTTCAGGTCTTCCCGCGGATTTCTAGTTGCAAGTTCGGTACGGTGGGCAACGGATTTTAGTGTTCCCGCGTTTCGTAACGCTCGGCCTCCGCCCGTACGTCGCTCATAAGTAGCCAAGTTTTGACGCGCATAAACTATTATATCATAAATATATTGTGAGTACATGGTCATTATATTGTATTTCTTAAAAAGGTTTCTGCAGGTTTGACCCTTTTTTATGCCTACTATTGTTCTTAGTGCACGTTTTTGAAGAATAAATACCCTAATCGACTCAGTTGAATTACCCCACAGAGTGATGCCATAAAACATCAACGAATGAAAATATGCATAATACGTCTGCCTCAATACCACATCGGAGACAAGAGGACGCAGTTTCCTCAGTGTGTATGCAGCACTTCCAAGTTTTTGACATAGAGTTTGTATATATGACTTCCAGTTCAAATTTGAGTCTAACGTTAAACCCAAGAATTTACAGGTGTTACATAATGGAACAATGGAGGTGATAATTGGCCTTGTTATAGAATTTCTTCCTGAGAACAACATAAGGTTTGACTTCGATTCGTTAAGAATAAGTCCATTCGCAGAGAACCACTCACACAGCTGCTCATGCGTGCAGGCTAATTGTTCTTCCAACTCGTTGTAGGTTTTAGCACACACTATAACGGTTGTATCGTCCGCAAATAGAACCACAAGACCACCTGATATAAAGTATGGCAGATCATTGATGAATGCCATAAGGTCTGATTACTCGTTCCGTACCTGAGTTGAGAGAGCGGTTTTACGCAGTCGCTGGTTCGAGCCCAACCAGATCGATGGAATTTTTCTTAGTGTTGCTCGATTTTCGTACCGATAATAACAATAAACAAGTGGAGTATTTTCATAAATAATCTCAGTACAGAGTACTAAAAAAACTGACCTCAAAAGTATGTGGAATTACATAATAATTACCAAGTTTTATTGAAATCGGTTACCGGAAAGTGCGCAAACCCGGATTCATCCCCTAGTTCGCCACTATACGGGACTTGACACAGAAGATAATAAAAATCGGTTCTCACTACTCAAAGTATAATGAGAGAGGAAAACGCCTTGAATTGGAGAATAGCAAAATCAACCATTAAAATAATTGCTCCTTATATTAAAATTTCGACGTTATTTATAAAAATGAATGTTCATGCGTGAACAGCCACCCCACACGCAAAATAGGCGCTTTGTCGTCGAGTTGCGGATACCAGCCCGTTGCACCAAGTACCAAGTACCAAGTACAGCCACCCTTAGAGGTCGATGATTTTCTTTAAAATTAAATGGGACCACTACGGACGTATCCTCTTTCCAAAAACAAAGAATCATGAAAATCAGTTTAAAAATACCAGAGTTATCGCGTAACATACATACAAAAAAATACATACAGTCGAATTGAGAACCTTCTCCTTTTTTCGAAGTCGTTTAAAAAATAATAATAATATGAATAATATCACGGTAGTAAAAACATAATGATATTCAATCAAATAAAAATTGCATTTTAACTGAATTTAAATATTCAACTATAATCAAAGTTACTAGTGTGATATGCGCCTTGGACTATAAAAATAAGAGAGTCATTAGGAAAAAGACACCGTCGGACAGCTGTCGTGTCAGTAAATCGAACAAACGTTCTTTGGTAAAGCATCGTATGCACAACGGTTTGTCAAATTTAGGTTCTGTCGAACCGTTTCGTGGTAGAAGTTTGTCAAGGCTCAAAATCATATTAGTTTACAGTACCTAGTAACGGGATAAACAAGTTATGCGAGCTTTAAATCACAAAGTTCCGAGGGGCACTGGCACTACGCCACCCCTCACCCCGAGACCTAAGTTGACAAGTCCCATGTACCTGTAATTTCACTTCAAAACACAATACTGCCCACATTCCTTGGCAGCAAAAATAGGTAAGGTGACAGTACTTCCCTGGACGAACTCTCACAAGGAACTCTACTGCTACTAAAGTGCATTTGATGTTCAACATACACACTTAGATATGCGAGTAAGTTTACGCACTCGTTTATTTTTACCTATCTCAATAGTAACCCACCCATCTCGATAGATCTCGATAGTTCAAGTACCTGGAACTAAAATAGACTAAATAAAACAAGCTCTACGGAATATAACTTGAAAAATAGGTGGAACTGAAAATATTATAAGCGCATTTGTCAGGTTGCAAACGTAGAGAACCTGGAGGCCGATTATTAAAGCGCACGAATGCGTGATATGCACTTTGATTTAAAAAAATATATTCTTTAGTTTGTTGTATCAAGAAATACAATACAAAAATACAATGTACAATACATACAACATACGTTGATCTGATGCCAAAGCAACTACAGCGACGGTAACACAAACACTCAGATCAGAGAAAATTTATAGAAAAGTTAGTTTTTCTAAACTGACCCGACCAGGGATCGAACATCAGAAATGGTGACTCCATGGAAACTGGTATGCAAGCGACTTTACCACTGAGGCCGTCAAAATTGTAAATTGTGCATTACAAAATTACGTCTTTGGGATTAGATAATTTTAAAGTAAATATCATTATAACAAAGCAAACTTTAAAGATCTTATAATCAAGTAAGTTATGAAAAAAATTATAAACCTGAAATTTCTAAGCACTTGCAAGTTGCAAGGTTCTAATTAATTTAAAACTCGTAATGTTTGCTTCTTGTTTGTGTCAGAAATCTATGAAAAACAGCTGCATTCTTGTTTATCATCACTGTCCGCACTAAGGCAACTTTTTGACAATCAATTGCAAATACTGGTTTATTGCTCCTGTCATTTTCTGAGATGATAAAATATATATGATACCAAGGTGCTCGTTAAAACTTCGTACAATTCAAGAATTGTTATCTTTGAGAATAACGTCTGAGACTTTTCCGCTTTTGAGGAAATCATTTATACGAAATGGTATATTATTTTTCGCTAATTTGATTTTACTGCGGTTTTAACTGCATTATCTTGGTCGTAAAGAATAAAGAGTTGGTAGCTTTTCTTACCTTTTTGTGGTGCACTCACGGCACATTTCTTTAAGTGGGTTTCTATTTTTTTTAAATGTACTTATTCTGCCGAAATATGACAACGGTTTAATCTTTGGTCCGCTTCGTTGGGTACATATAGTAGACTAGACTTATTATGTAGTTTCCCTACCACGTAGGTTTCTTTCACCGTTAAAAAAGTGAAGTATTATAAACTTAAATACAGATAAGTAGCAATAGAGCTCCTTCTGAAAGAGTTCGACCAGGGATGTACAATCACATTACTTGATTGACACCTACCTTGATTTTTTGACTAAGCATCGAATAGTCAACAATTATTCCATTTTTGGTGTGTTTTTTTTTATAATACCATGTGACGGGACGAACAAGTCGTAAACCTGCCCATAACAGTTGCAGTGTTACTCAGAGCTTTGAATCATAAAGATGTGGGGGCACCGCCACTGCGCCCGTCACCCTGCCACATAAGTTGACGAGTCTCATGTGCCTGTAACTAACACCTTTACCCTTCATAACCGGAATACAGTAATGTGACCATTACTGCTTGGCGTTAGAAACAGGTAAGGTGGCAGCACTTCCCTGTTTCGACCTTGTTTGCAGAAGTCGGGTGGGGTGTAGCTTTTTTGCACGATTTAACCTTCACTGGATTCTAGGGGGCAGCAAATTAATTTAGTTCAGTTTTCATAAAGTCAAAATTTGTTGCATTTAAACCACATGCCTGTTCATTGCAGTTGCAGTGCCACTCAGAGCTTTAAATCGCAAAGATCTGAAAGGCATTGTCACTTCACCCGTCCATTACACTTCAAAACTGGAACGCAGTAAAGCTCATATTACTGCTTGGCGGTAGAGATAGGTAAGGTGGCAGTACTTCCTTTGATGAAGTCTTTCACAAAGAGGTCTACTGTTACGACTTTCTAGATAAGATGCGCGCTCGTGAGAAGCGGTCTGAAACTATATGTGTAATTAGAGCAAGTATTTTCTTATTTTGAGCCATTTTGAAATTTGCTACAATTAACAAACAAAACACACAAAACAGAGACTAGCGATGTGGTGATCACAAATGAACGCAATAGGTACCAAACTCTAATAAGACAAGTATGGTAACTCTATAAAAACGTAGCAGCCCGGCTTGTATGTATACGCGGTCGCCACGTGCCGTGTATAGACGCACACATTCGCAAAATCTCACGATGCACTCGACTGAAAGCTTATGAATGCCCATAACTATGGGGATAAACTGATGAAAAACTGTTTATGATAAATGACCTCGAGAGTTCTTGCCACCCCTCATATTGATTACACGTAGCCTAAATGTCTGTATCAGAGATGTTATATTTCAAAATACGAACTTTGTCTTCCGCACGTACGCTCCATCAGTAAAACAGTGTACGAATGTCAGTAGTCATTTATTAATGACAAATCCTTACCAGTACAGGAATTGGGCGACATGACATTGGCCATGTATTTGTACGTAGTATATTATTTACTCAATGTTTATTGAAAATTATCACCAGAATCGTTAACGCTTGGCGATCTAGTAAACAGACCTTATTCTCTCTCATACCTTTGCAAAGTTACGTGAATAAAATAATGTTTCTCAAAGTATCATAAGCGCATTTGTCAACCGTAATGCTTCCGGCACGCGCGTCCCGAGCACCTTCTCTGAGTAATATCTTTTGAAGCGCCCGCGTTTTGTCCAAATTATTTTCAAAATTACCTCTTTATTCCCGTTTTTGATATACAGGGAACCTTTTGTAGATACTTGGCTGCGTTCGTTGGTTCATATTTCATTTTCGGGTATCAGGTGGCCGACGTGGGTCGCCGACCAGCACCATGACCGGTAGTTCCGATAAGAAATTGTGCCCAATCACGTGATACACACGTTGCTTTCAAGAAATCGCGCCCGTTGTGTAAGAAGGTCACATCTACAAAATGATAACTTTTCAGAAGAGCGGCTTGAGAGTTTTACGAACGAAGGCGATAACTTTTTTACGCTTACTTAGGAGATTATAAATGTGATATTATACATAATTTGTTTCTTGTAGTTTGTGTTATTTTTATGACTTTTATGTGATAAGAGCATTTTGGCGGATGATCACAAGTGGCTTCATTCTACCAAGGGTAAAAAATTATGATATTTGATAATGATTGTTGATAATCTACAGTGATATAATACACAAAATTCATGCAATTAATGTGGAGTCGGTGATGTTCTGCTTGAAGAAAATGAATGCTGAGCCAACTCAGGAAGGCACAAAAAGAACATAATTAATAAAATAGTTAGTGTTTGAAAAAACCAATATACGCGATTTAAATCCGGAAAAATAGTTTCATTTCCTGATAGAATAGTTATTTAACGAAGTTTTGTTATGCAACTAGCTGTACCCAGTTATATGCATTGTAATGAAGTTGCATCTGCAAAAGAATCTCTGCACTTTAACCTGCAAAAAAAACACCTTTACGTCTGTTGACAATAGTTGACTTACACACATTGACTTACAAATAAATGGACGACGGGTCTAATACAAAAACCACGAAAAAAATGTCCCAAGTCAACCTATTCGAAATTTAAATTGTAATGTCATCGCAGTATCGCGCTGTCAGTCGAACAAATGAAGACTAAAGCGGAGTTTGGCGCTCTGTATACGATTTTAGCGCCTTACAAGTGATGACACTTTTTAGCGCGGACCCGACGTCCATATAATTGTAAGTCAATGCTTACACACATTAAAAGTGAGTGGGGATCAAGGTATTTTCTTAAATATTTCATGACCCTATTAAAGTTAAATAAAAATATCTATATTAAAAGTTTATTAAATTGTTTATTTATTTTTAAAATTAAGAAATAAATGTTAAAACAAAATGAATAAGAAAATCCGATTTTCAGTAAGTGATAAAAACGTGCTAGATCGCTAGATGCATTTAATGTGTCTATTTTTCAAACAAAAGAATGTTATGTACGTAGTGCATATGCAAAACAACCATCTTTTCCACCAAGTATACATTTGTTGAGAAACAACTCGATCACCAGATATTTAAAAATGGACCTAATACTTCAAAAACTTTTGCAAGCGTAGGGCATAATAATCCGTGAAGGTTTTATAGCAATCGGATGAATAGTAATGTAACGCGTACGTGACGAATACTCCAACTATATAACTTAATTTTTGTATACATAGATTATATTTATATGGTATTAAATTAAGGACAGTATAATAGTTAAAGGTAGTAAATTTACTACCTTACACTTCATTTAGATAGTAAGCTTGGTCTTTGTGAGAAGTACATGGCAGCCCTTGATTCATCGGCGAACAAGGCGAATTTAAAGCTTCTTAGCGAGGAGCTTCGCCTGGGATCCCTATGGACCTAGGGACCTAATCAACGAACATATTTTTTCAGTAAACCGACTCATGCGATGAAATCGGACATTATACAACCACCTATAAGATCATCGATTTTCAGCCACTATCCCACAGGAGTTTAGGAAGTACAGTCACACAAGCAGCATTCGAACTGCGTTCGAAACTATAGGAATTGGAGCTGAGTCGGAAATCGAAAATCTGTGATGCGCTGGGCGTTGACTGTACATGGTCTTAAGTGTAAAAGAAGACACACCTTAATGTCACCATAATACCTTACATTGACTTTTTGTACCATGACGTACTTAAAGTAAGCTTATTGTAATGTTAAAACTATGATGTATTATTGGCAGCTTTGTGACTATTCATTCACTCAGTTCGTTACTATACATGACTTTAAATTTAAAGTAATATTGTTCTTATGCCAAATCTTAAAATAGTTACACGGATGCAATGGAAAGATTATTATTTTCGAATTTATTGTCTAAATATTGATTTGTAATGATTGAAAGTTAAGCTGAACTTATTTATTTACATATATCTCTTCAATATTTTGTTTATTTATAATTTAATAGTACAGAGGAAATAATTTCTCTTTAAATAAATGTGTGAGAAGACTTGAATGTGGAAAATGTAAACGAGTGATCAACGGCCTTTTTTTTTTTTGGCCGGGGGGGAAGTCTTTATGGATACCCTATATGGGGACTCTCCCTCCAGACTGGAGGGCCTACCCCACTAAAACCCCCCCGGGTTTCCCTCTCGCCGGTTGAGTCGGCGCCGTGGGATCAGTGAACATTCACCACGACGCCGCCCGGCGAGTGATCAACGGCCTGCAAAAACTATAATACATGGGGGGATTTTTATGCATTTTTAGATTCACCCTGGTCAATTTCCGCGGGAAGTAATTCGAAATTAAAATAAACAGATAGCCGCCATACAAATTTCAAAGCCTCCTATCACGGAAACTATTAGAGATAGGTAGGAGGTGCTCGAAGGAATATCATAGAAGCTAACATTGGTCAACCGCCTGGGTTAAAAAAAATTCAAGATGGCGGTTTCAAAATGGCGGCCGAAGAAAAACTTGCTTCGATCCGGCTGAAAATTGGTATGCGAGGGTCTTTAGGAGTCCTTAATCAAAAATGTATTTTCGCAATTTTTTAATAAGTGTTTTTTTCGTTAAGAATAACTGCCGAAAATAATAATTTGTGCTCAAAATTAGTTTTTTGCCATTTTCAAATATGGCCGTTATGGAAGCGTTTGTTGGCGACAGGAAAAAATTGCTCGGATCCCTTTGAAACTTACCATATGGGGGTCTCTAGGAGTGCTTGATAATAATTTGTAATCAAAATTGGTTCGCCATTTTTCAATATGGCTGCCATAAAAGTGTTTTTGGCGGCAGAATAAAATTTGCTCTAATTCGATTGAAAATCGGCATGTGGGTGTTAAATAATAATTTCCGGTCAAAATTAATTTTTCGTCAAATTTCAATATGGCTGCCTTACAAACTTTTTTTAGCGGTTGATAAAATTTTGCTTTAATTCTACTGAAAATCGCAATGAGGGGTTCTCTATTTGGCCATTTATCAACATGGCCACCATTAAAGTGCGATGTTATTTTTTTAAGTCATAAGTAATGAGACCGTAGGCCGAGGTCTAGCGGAGGGCGAAGCTCGAAGCGTCCGCACGCCACCTTACGTAGGTAGTATACGGAGACTAGATTTCACAATTGTTCAAAATGTAAGGCATACTTCCCGATGTAATGGAAATAATATCTTATTTACTTATACAACTTATAGCGTTGTTGTATCTCGATTGTCTCTCTGTTAGATTCTTTTTTATTGAAAGCTATGCCAAAAAAAGAAGTATTTAGGGAAAAAATGCCAGACAATCACTTCAAATTTCCGGTCTCAAACTAGGGAATTTCCTGTACTATGAGTACCAGAGTAACGATAATTCTGAAGGCAATACCCAGAATACCCTGACCAGGATCAACTTAAAAATGTTTTTTTTCATAAATTGGCTCAAATAAGGGATCGAATCTGGAACTTTCTCATCGAGCGCCCATAGT
Organism: Hyposmocoma kahamanoa; assembly: GCF_003589595.1. Lineage (NCBI taxonomy): Eukaryota > Metazoa > Arthropoda > Insecta > Lepidoptera > Cosmopterigidae > Hyposmocoma > Hyposmocoma kahamanoa. Next base: position 4,484,208 of record NW_020653731.1, read on the forward strand.
ACTAATCACTGTACCACCGACGAACATAAGCATACCCCGTAATCTGAAAGCGACCACTCGCCGCAGGCCCGGCCCGACCTCACCGTAGGTGGGGTATTGGGCTCGCATACTATATTATTGCAGTCAGAAGTTACCGACGCTGTCCACGTCATTAGTAGCCGCCATATAGAATCGTGAGACGTGCGGAACTCGCCAATTGTTGCCCAAGTTCCGCCAGAAATACAAGGGACTTGAAACACCTAATCTAATACCTTATGATTTTAATGTTACTACATTTTCAGTGTAAATAAGTGTCATAAAAGAGTTTATGTGCGGTTGACAACGCATTTCAGCCTTTGAACTGACTTATTATAAGTAGCACAGACTTCATTAAAATTTTTTAAGAAAACAAATCGCGCATTCGTCTATGGTATAAAATTTACCCAGGAACAAAAGATAAATAATACGCTTTTCGAAATCCTAGCAATCGGCAAATTGCGATTGACTAAAAGTCACTTGTTATTTTACCGTCTCACCCTTTAGGCGTAAAAAATGTACCAATCACGTTAAATAAACGAGTGTATTACGTTCCCCGTCGAACCCTAGTTTCTAGGCCGATACATGATAGAGTTCGCTGTTTTGTAACTGTTAATAATACTTGATACATTGTGTTAGGCAAAGATGTTAAAGAAAGTTTTAAACTAAGGAAATCTTTCAGAACTTAATATACAGATAACCAAGAACCAGAACTAATTTATGGAACGGCCTTGTTACATAAATGCTTTATGACGTATTATATTGAGCTACCAATATCATTTCTATATTGTATGAAATGAATCAAATGTTTTATTTATCTCATCACAAACAGACTTAAGTGTAGACGGACTAACAGAAGATAACAAAACCGGTCATGCTGGTTTGTGAGAGACTGATGCCCGAGTTAGGTTAAGAAACACCTGTAAATACATGACACCAGGCTTCCACTCTGCAGATCGATACCTCCAATGAACACTACATTACTTTAATTTTGGTCATTTTCTGTTTTTATTTTGTTTTACTGTTTCTTTATTTTTTGCACAAAATTTGTTTTTTTTTTGTTCTTTTTCGAAAAAATGTTTTTTTTGGAAAATGACCATAAATTAAGTTGGCGTAGAGTTCATTGGCGGTATCGAGATGAGCAACAATGTTTTGACATGGTGGATGTGATACAATAGAAAATTATACAAAATACTTTAATATTTATAAATTGTAATAAATTTTTATTGTGTTTGTACTATTGTAATCTATTTTTAGTGTGTGAAGTTAAAAAAAGATAGTGTCATTAGTTGAAGTTATGGTAGTTCTATTATTAGTAATATTCAAATTAAGAGCAACTTGTAAGGGCGCGTTTATACGACACGAATTTCATTGCGTTCATTCCGCGCGGTCAAAGAGCGGAGTCTGCGGCGGCCGCCGCCCAGCGACCGCGTGCACGTGTTCAGCGACCGAACTGTCATGACAAAATACGCTCTATTTATTTAGCTTTTATGCTAGAAGGCACTGGCTTGTCTTTTGTCTACGCGGTCGCCGAGCGGAGTCCGCTCTTCAACCACTTCGAACTTTCTCCGCGTGTGTCTGGGCACTAAAAAAAAAACAACAGCCCCAGAATTAAGCTTATGTGAAATTAACATATAAAAGTATGTGTTAAAAAATATTGACGTGAAACCTGTTCAAAATTAAACCGGAATATACCAGTTGTAGTGACCTTTTTTGATACCGGATTGCGATACTGCCCTGATAAGCCGAAAATCGCTATCTCAGTCGGAGTAAGTTTTGAGAAAATCGACTATTTATAATTATATTTTCGCACCTCCAAAAATAAATCTTTTTGAATATGCTAACACTTATTTATACGTACTTTTGACTAGTAGATTTATTGACATACCTAAATTTTCCGTAAATTGTACCATTATACCTATTTTGTGAGATACCGCTATTTTGATTATAAAGAAAACCGCCAAATCTATTAGTAATTTAAGGAGAAATTTAGATATAAAAACACTTCTTTGGGGTTTCTTAAATGTTTTAAGTTAGATAGCGCTATTTCTATTATACCTTTAGATGCGAAATTATTATAGCTATTGAATGGTATAAAAATAACTAAAAGGGCGTATCTTAGAGATAGCGCCTTTCGGCTTAGCAGGGCAGTATGATTGCTGGCCATGATGGACGTACGACAGACGCGTACCATCAGACGTCGCGCTCATGTTTTATTGTTTGGCTGAGTATGACGCTACTTGTGAACAATTTGACCAGACTAGTTTGATAAAGAAATCCTCAACTGGGCTATCTGTCTTTTTCTTTTTATTAGTACTGTGGTATAAATTTGGACCGTAAATGTTTCACGTTAAACAAACGGTCGTGTGTCCTGACACTATCTCAAATGATTTTGTAGTTTGTTATACTTAAGTATAAGTAAAAAGGTTTTAACTTGCTTTGGCAATTCTCATAACTAAGTTTCACGGTTTCTAAAGCCGCATTTACATTTGTCTGATTTGTCGAGTCTGAAGGTATCGGTTTCATACACACTAATATAAATATAACCATATTAAATGCATAAAACCGATACCTTCCTGACGTGTTACAACAACACGCCAGATAAACGTAAATCTGACTTTATCCAATGGCTGTGATCACCGCTCTGGGTGGTAGTTGGTTCGGCAGGTGTCCGTTGTCATCCAGCAAGGCAATGCTGCCAGTATGGGTCGAAATCATTGCAGAAAACTGCGACGCGAATTGCTGCGATGCGAATTCGTGGGGCAAGGAATCTCACTGCCACGGTTCGAGTAACTATTCTTTCGACGGTCATCAACCGTACTGAATGTATTTTTTAAACTAGGTAGCAACATGGATCGTACAAAGAGTGTTGCACTGCTGTTATTGATAAGAAAGTATAGGAAAAAAACACAAAGAGTTTAACATCGTGCGAGCTAGTAAATTTATGCGATGCGACGGCGCAGTTTTGTGTTTCGACCCTATAATGAGAACTTTTGAGCCAGACACGATATAGGACGGATTTTTTTAGGTTAGAAATGTTTTTGTATTTTAGTGCTTACGGGCAAAGTACTGATTTTTAAGTTGTAAATTTATGTTCTTTTTAACCGACGTTGTCAATTTTTTTTTATAGACCCGCACCACGGAAACCCTCTATCGCGAGTGCCATGGATACATAGACACACAAATTACACACAAACTCACGAGAGAAATAAATGTAGGCCATATAAATAATTGTCCCGGCGTGGGAAACGAACCGGGACCTCTGTATGGCAGTCCAGGGTGGTAACCGTTCGGCCACGGAGGCGGAGGAGTTGACTTTGACTGTATTCTTTTTGTGAGTATATCACGCGATTACGCCTACATTTGAGAACCGATTTCGATGATTATTTCTTCGTTCGAGAGGGGGTACCTCAGTACTAGTTTCAATCAAATTTGAAGAAAATATTCCACCTCTAAGGGTGGCAAATTTGGGGATGAATCCGATTAAATTGTATTTCCCTAATTTCCGTTAACCGATTTAAATAAAACTTGTCAAATCGATGTAACGAACACAACAAAAGCGTATAAGTGAACTTTTGAGGTTGGTTTTTATTTATAAAAACTTATTTAAATATCTCGTTTTACTAAATTAAGTTCATTTGAAAAATAAGCTACAAAAAAGTATCATTAGACGTTAGTTTATTATGAATTATTTGTCTTGCAATTGTTTCCACAATTATAAAAATAAAAAATATATCTATTGCAAGTTCTGACTACAACGACCTATTACGAGTTACGTCTCCTGGTGTGATATTAATGTAACAGTTTCAGTACAACTCTAGTAGAGATTGATGGCACATAATCTGAGCATACATCATTGACGACAGGCTATTTGTTATAATTCAGCCTTCCATTGGTGATGAAATTTCTCAAAAAAAAAAATTATTGGGCCTTTAAGAAGAATGCCTCAAGTCGCGAATCGGAACCGTTACGCATTTTGTAGCTTGGTTTTCATTCAAATTAATTTGTAGATATATTGATATATTTTTTTAGAACAACAAGTGAATTATTTAATATATTGTTTATTGAAATTCTTCTTTTTAGTGTGCTGCTTCTCTACGAGGTTGGTGACTATCATGGCTATCCTCATTTTTTAACCAGTGGAGTGGTGAAATTACAGGCACACGAGACTTGTCAGCTTATGTCTCAGGGTGATAGGCTTAGTACCCCTCCGATCTTTGCGTTTTAAAGCTCTGAGTGGCACTGCAACTGTTGTGGACAGGCATGTCGCTTACCACCAGGCCCACGTCTTGTTATTCCCGTTTACTTAGTATTATAAAAAAAGTCTTTCAAATTCTTCAACCAGGAAGTTTTCCTGCTGCGACGACTACGCTTTCACTGGATTTTCCCCTGCATTATTAGTTAAAGAATCCGGTAACTATTATCCCTCACTACGTGGTCAAAATACTGTTTTATTGCACAAACGCAAAAGCAATATTTTTTACTAAATAAAGGTGTTGCCAGTGATGACTGACAAAATAATAGTAAGTACAAAGAAAATTAATTAAACCCACATTAAATTCACCTGAATTAAATGGCAAATAACATAACAAAAAAGAATACCTTTCGCCAAAATAGAATTATTGGCTCCCACACCATGTAGTGTTAGTCTTTCCATGTAATGTGTACAAAAAAAAGGTGATTATAAATTGTAATTAGATTTATAACTAGAATCCTAGATTACATTAAAACCTAGACACGGACAATTAAAAGCTTTCCTTAGTAATAATTATTATTACGATTTGAACGAATTTTTTGACGATAGAAATCATTATTTATAGAAATAACAATAACAAAAAAAAGTACTTCGACATCTCATTAATAATTATTTTAAATGAAATGTATTGCATAACGTACATTGTCTATCACTAATTAAGAATTAATGTAATATAATAATTTTATGTTATGACATAATGTAATGTAATAATTTAATACAAATAAATAGTGTGATTTAGGAACTTAGCCCCTTGACGTTGCCGTGTCCGTGTACATGTATACCACCAATTAATATTCCATCTCAAATTTGTAATGTGAGATGCAATAAACAATTGAATTGAATTAAATGAATTGTTAATATAAACAAACTATATACCGCACTGCTATTACAATAGTGTTGTAAGTCAAAATACGACAAATCCAAGATTATACTATTCCCAAACGTCAAATTTTAATTTCTACATGTGAATACAACCGTCGTTAGAATATTGAGAAAATCAAATAAAAGATGTTAAGTGAAAGCGAGAAAACTCTTTGTGAGCTGGTTCTGGATAAAACAGTCCATGCTTTTTTACTTTTTATTTTTAAACATATCTGGCAAGTAGGAAATTGTTAAGATGTCTGTAATAAACTTAAATCCATAACGTAACGTAACGTAAATTGTAATACCCTTTCAGTGCGTAATTGTTTTTTCGTCAATTCTTAAAAAATACATTTTTTGAGTTAATTATTAATATTGTATTAACAGTGCAGATATGGGTTTTGAAACGGAACAGATTTATCTACATAGGCTTTTTTTGCTCGCCTCAGTTCTTATTTTAAACGTCCACTACGAGTCCATGCAATCGTGTTATATGTCGTGTCGTGTAATTTGGTCGTAAGCATAGATATAGTAAAAAAGGGGAGATATGTAATGACGCTATGTAAGATCGGGTACCGATGTCGCCACTTTTTAGCTTGTGTGCAATTCAAACTTTACACTCTATTATCTACTACCATAACTTAAAGATTTTGATTGGGTTGGGCTTAAGACGTGGAAACGACGTAACACAGTTTTAAAATTTAACAAAATTAAACTTACAGTCCCTTATGTAAGAGTTATATTACAATATTTCAGTATTTTTTCATCCTGGTTCAGCTATTCACCATCAGGTTGCGTTGGTAGCGCTGAAATTCATTTTTCGTTACACTAAGATCGGCATCTGTAGAATGTAATAGTTAAGTATGTAAAATTAGTAGTACGTTTCACGGCGCGTTTTACGCCTGTAGCGGTGACGGTTGCTCGCGGTTGCCGCGGCGGGGTGCTAGTGGAACCGCGCAGGACGCGATGACCTGCGCGCTTGGTGGCCGTCGTCGCCTGCACACTTTGGCGGTCGGTTCAAGCGCAATGGTGCAGGCGCACGCGGGGTGAGTTCGCTATTAACCTTGCGATTAACTCCTACTAAACCGCTTCGTGAATTGTTAACCTTATTAACCTTAAACTGACGCTACTCAACGAGGGATGTGGCCCTACCTAATCGATAATAGAACCAAGTGACTGTTTTTAATATTAAAAAAATATTCCATTTTTCATACAATACCTACACTGGTACTGGCGTAGTATTAAATTAATATATTAATATAAATTATTATTATTTTCCTAATGGCAGCCACTAGGCTTGGACCAGTGTCAGTTTTATAAGAATAAATAAAAAATATGGCGATCGTCGCCAGTGTCAGTTTTCCATTATACGTTACCACGGGTTGGTGAAGCTGTCATTGTCAAGAGTAAACTAAAGCAAAGCATCAACGAATTTATAATTTTTTTTTTTTATGAAGGATTTATGTAATTTTCTATAATTGTTTCTAATTTATTGCATGCACATGTAAAATAAAGTCGATTTTATTTTATTTATTTTTTAAATGCATTTGCTATGGATCTTTCAATTTTCCTGCAGCTTCAATCCAACCTTCTTTTATTTTGAACTCATTGGAAAAACATAAAAATTAAAAATGCTCTACGTTTAATCTACTAGTATAATGAAATTTAAATATCTAAATTATCTGAAACAATAATACACATAAATTTTTCTTCAAGCAACAGCAACATACAAATTGACATGAAATTGAAACGGTTGTCCGAAATATGAGTTGTGTTAAAGTTACTCGAAATAAAATGTTTATCAATAATAATAATAATAAAATAAAAGAAATCAATTTAACGTGAATGCTTTTCGCTTCGATATTTTAGGGACTTTAGTTACAAAAATCGTAATAAGAAATTCAAACATTTCAGTAAAAATTTATTGTCGATAAACATCAGTCGTAAATAAACATCCACTATATTTGAGTCTAGAAATTTCTATGGAAACAAAAAGAAAACATTGAATTATGATAGAAATAGTAACTAAAAATACAAATAGCCGGTGGAATGTTATCTCCCTGGTTTAAAAATTTTTGATTTCACTCTTCAACTTGGCATTTTCACGTTTTACGAGAGATCTTGTATGTACGACGATCGCCATGTCACTGTAGCGATGTTTGTAGGCGTGTCACCTCGATATGATTTTGATCATATCGAGGCAACACGAACCACGCCCCATACCAAATCTCCCCTTTTTTTCTATATATGTAAAAGGTAAAAGGTAAAACGAACCATAGTTCGTTTACCTTATAAATTGCTTACAACCATAGGAGTAAATACATAATACTTATGTATAATACTTATGTATAATACTTATGAATATTTAGAATCAGCGGTGGTAGTCCAGTGGGAAAACGGTAAATTCTGAATTGAGAGTTCCACTGTGTTACATTAGCAAATAATTATAACTTTTTTCGTAAAAAAACCTACTTCATAAGTTTGTGGAATTACATCCGTTTGCCAAGTCCGTTTTATTGAAATTGTTTAACGGAAAGTGAATAAAATAAACCAACAAACCGGATTCACCCCACAATTGCCTTTCTTAGAGGTGGAATATTTTCTCCAAATTTGAATGGGATCACTACTGAGGTACCCACTTTCCAAAAAAAATAAAAAATTATCGAAATCGATTCTCAAATGTCAGAGCAATCGCGTAACATACACACAAAAATATACAGTAGAATTGAGAACCTCCTCCGTGTTTTGTGGGTTAAAAAGTACTATGTCATATCAAACTATGTCCGCAAAATAGGCACGTAGACGTCGAGTTGCGGATACCAGCCAGTCACACCATATTATACCTCACCATGTCAGGTCAGCAGAGAACTGTTATAAAAATCAAACTTTAATTGCTATTTGTTAACTAGTTAACCCACGTGATTTTAAAATCACGGTTATAAAATTTTAATCGTCATAAATAATCGTCTACTGCAGTACATCTTCATGGTAAGTGCGGTGATCGATGTGGATAATAAACCCACATAAATCCCCCAGGGGATCGTAGCACAAGATTCAAATGGACTGAGGGGAAATTTTCGTCATGAACCGCTTTGGAACATCGCGTAACAGACGATCATCTGATTCAATAAAAGTTTGAATTAAAAGTCGTATTCACGACAATTACAACAACATCTTGAAGTAAAAGCTTTGCCTTAAGACGAGTAGTTAGTCAATAGCGGTAAAAGCTCTCGTTCGATGCAGCTTTAATGGAGATACTAGTGCACGTTGCTGTGTTTGCTTTTACGAGGTCAGCTTTTCTTTAGTCATCTTTGTAAGTGCTCTACTTTCTTTGCACTTTTAGATTCTATAAACTCATTTATATCTACGTATTGTTCTGCACTAAGAAAAGTAAGTAAGAGTCAACCGTAACCATGTGACCTTTAAAGGGCCCGAAACGTTCGATTTATTTGAAAAAACAAATGTACGCGACTTAAGTCCGGAAAAAGTATATCGAGGGAAAAATGCCTTGAGTTGGATAAATAGCAAAGTCAACTAAATAATTGCTAAAAGTAATTGCTCCTAAATTACAGTTAGGCGCTATTTATAAAAATGAATCTTCATGCGTGAACAGCCACCCTTTGAGGTGGATGATTTCCTTCAAAATAAAATGGGACCACTATGGAAGTAAGGGGGCACTTCCAACAAAAAAAGAATAATGAAAATCGGTTCACAAATACCGGAGTTATAGCGTAACATACATACAAAAAAAAAAAAAAAAAAAAAAAAACATACAGTCGAATTGATAACGTCCTCCTTTTTTGAAGTCGGTTAAAAATAGTTTCATTTCCTATGTGTAACAATTGCGAAAACCTAAGAACTTGAAAAGTAAGTAAGTTATAAATTCTTGTAAATTGTATCGATGGCATACACTATAATGCCGTCGTGGTAAAAGGATTAATTTATAAGTGATAATAATAAATAAATCTTAATTCTATACTATAAAGTTGTGCTATTGTAATCTAATTAAATTCAAACTTTCAAGTGCTATAATTCTGCTTATTATATGACGTATTTCTTATTATATGACATATTTTTTATTTTATATTATTATTTGATAAATAATAATTCTAATTAATTATTGAAACCTCGGCCTTTTCCAATTCAATTGAAAGATCAGAGGTATCTTATTGTTATCCCTAATAAACGGCTCATATGTGTAACATTATTTTAATTTTAAGATATATACCATATGAATGCAATAAATATAAAAAGTATTGATTATTGAGTATAGTATTTACAAAATGGGCAACAACTAAAAATATGCATCATCATCCACATAATTTCACCTGAAAGATGTTCGCTATTGAACACGGGCTTAAGCCGTTCGGGTTCGCGGAGTAGCAAATTAATTTACTTCCATTTTTATTAACATGGACTTCCGCAAAGTGACGCCAGAATCTATTAATCATTCATAAAGACCATTTAATAAAGATACATGACAGTTTCACGTCTGTACTACGTAAAATGTCGGCTTATTTGTCTATACTACCAAGTGACGGGACTTACAAGTCGTACGCCTGGTGGTAAGCGACACGTCTATCAAGTTGACATGTCCCATGTGCTGTGATTTCACCAGCTTAACATCTTTGCTGAACAAATACGTCTCAACCCTAACAGCCTCCTGAAGACCATTGTAGAGAGGAATGAGTGCCCAACATTGCGGCACTTGACAAATATCACGAACCCTGGTAGAATATTAGTACTAACATTGTTTTAAGACTGTCGTAACATTTTTATGGATCTTAGTTGTCTGTTAATAAAAGATTTATTATTATGTATTACTATTAAAGTCCAGAATCCAGTATAAAAAGGATGGATCCTCTGCACTACATGCTGTTTTTTATGTTCTATCTTGATACATGGACATTCGCTACAGACAATTATAAATTTAAAAAACACTAAAAAAAGTTATTTGACAGAACACCACGGTCCCTACACTAGGCAAGCGGGAATCGTGGGATCCCAGATATAAGATGAATTACTATATGAATGTTTTTAAAAATAGAAATAAATATAAGATTATATAATATCAAGTGATGGAACGAGCCAGTTGTGCCCCTGATGGTAAGCTACACGCCTTTCTATAACAGATGCAGTACATCCCTGGACGAACTCTTTCACAAGAAGCTCTACTGCTACTAAATATGGTAATAATAAATATGGTAAGTAGATATATGACTTAAATATTGATAACATTTTATGTAACTTTATAAATTGATAAAAGCAATAAAATTAAATGCTGCTTGGACATACAATTTAATCAAGTTTTCAACAAAATCATAAGACAACCGTAGCTTTATAGTTCACGCTTCGAATACTGAGCAAAGTTTTATGTCACAAAATCTAAGGACGTCGTTGTACAGGAATATGTAAGAGAGGAAGCTGAGTTCACCAAACTTATACATTATAATCACAATTATACATTTTAAATTTGTGGGGCATGCTTAAAATTCTTTGTTATTTTGATGAGTATAGAACACACTTTGCAAGAAAAAAAGGACAGTAATTATCTGGTGAAAAGGTCGGAGGCAACTTGCATCCATCGGTTACCCGCCGCTCTTACCAGATCATCTGTCCGTCTAGTAGGGGGCGTCCCACTGAACGCTTTCCGATTCGTGGTCTCCATTCGAGAACCTTTCTTTCCCAACGGCCGTCAGTTCTACGAGCTATGTGGCTGGCCCACTGCCACTTCAACTTGCTAATTTTGGGTTACATCATTTCTGATTCGTAGTCAAATTTAATCAGGTGACAAATAAACTAATAAGAAACTTAAAACAATACCAAGATACGATTTGCTGCAGTTTAATGTAGTTATGGGAGTTCACTTTTTTATCTCCGCACACCGTTAAGCAATTGATATATTATGATAGTGGCCTCAAGTCCTCATTATATGACTATAAAATTGTACAACAATCTACCAATTAACATTAGAGACAGTAAAAGACACTGACTTTGATAAAACATTGAAAAAGCTGTTATAATATAAATTAATATTTCTGTGATAAATATTTGGAGGAATAATAATAATAATAATAATACGACATTGCTGGAATAATAATAATAATAATAATAACACGACATTGCTGGAATTTATTTAAAATTATATTATGAAATTGCCTTTGACATTTATTTAATAATATTAATATTACCTATTTTTATTTTGTAAATACTTTTCATTCCATAAATATGATTGTGTGGATATCTTTATGAATTGTTAATTTTTATTATTTTTATTTTTTTTAATATTGAATGAATGATAGCTTAAGTACGTATTAACATCATAACGAATTTAATGCATGCATTGACATTGTTGATAAAAATCTGTTAGTATAATTCTAGGGTTGGCGGACTAAAGCACATAAGTCAAAATCCAACATCATTCATTTAAATTAATACATCTACTGGCTAAAGCACATAAGTCAAATTCATTTGTTACTTCATAAATTTCGAACTTTATTCTAGAGGTTATTTAACTTACAACACTAAAAACAACACAAAAAAATATATAATTATATATTAACAAATGAAGCACTTTTTTGACTTATGTGCTTTAGTCTGCCGACCCTAGAATTTATAAATGCCCCTCTGTAATTTGCCATGCCCTTACAGGGCGTCACATGATCCTATACAATGACATAACACCTTAAATTGTATTTAAAAATATACTGTAAAATATAAGTGGTGAGCTGACAGGCCACAATACAACCTCCTGCAATCGTGTACAATCATTGCAACAAGTAGTTAAAAGATTTAAGTTATTTCTCACAATACTTAAATAAATACTCTATTTATTTATTGAATATTGACTGACAGTTTACTGATGTCCTTGAGTCGATCTCTTAGAGCGTTTGCGCATTACGTCCAATTCATATCAGTTCCGAATCCGACAAATGACGGTCCGAAATGTCACAGGGATAATTTCATCTCTAGGTGTACTATCAATATTCGTATTTTCGACTTAGTGCACAAGCGACATCTGGAGTGTACAGTCTCGGATTTGGAACGAACACTAATCGGGTGCAGTACGTAAACGCAAGCTAAGTCATATTCACATACGTTCATGCTTGCTCGTGATAAAAAAACCTGTGTCTATGTGACAATGATGTGCTGACTGCCTCGGTGGCCCAACGGCATCGAATATGTAACCAGAAATAGAGATGAAATGTCATTTAATTTGTTTGAAAACTATTCTGCCATATCATTTCTGTGACAACTGCGCTCCGATTGGCTAGCCCGAGTTCGAAACAATTGACGGGTGTCGTCAATGGGTGTCGTCAACTGTTTCACTTCAAATCGACCAGTTAACTTGAGCTTTGCTATACTGGACGATAATTGCAAAATTACATATTTCATATTTAATTACCGATGAAATGTGATTCCGTTTGTTTTGTAATTAGATGTTTTGCTGTTTTTGCCACGCCACCGAATAGAACAGCACGGCATTATTAGAGATATTATCTTTATTACAATAAATACAGAATACTTTTTAGAATATACGGAGACGTACACACAGGTCAGTAGTTGGCCTGTCTATATTTCAGTGCAATTGAGATTTCATATCTATAAGAGCTGTATCGCTAATGTGTTACCAGGAATATATGGTCCTTATTTCGTCTATTTCTGGTTATATACTCGATGCCCAACGGTTTGCGTTGTGTGCATGTCTACTGACATTATTTGTAATTTAATCAATTAATTCAATCACTATAAGTATAATTTTGCATGCCAAATATGGTAAAATATGAGCTCTATTTCTCTACTGTGTTCCATCTTTTGTTCACCATATTTTAAGCAAATAAATTTTCATTTTCACTCTCATTTTCATTGTGAGAGCTGGATATGGAGGTCACGAGTTCAATTCCCGATAGGACCAATTTCGGAATGAACTTGGTCTGGATGTTCTGGGCGATGTCCCGGAGTGTATTTCGTTGCTCTGGTACTCATAGTACAGGGAATTCCCTAGATTGAGACCTGGGATTTTTTAAACGCACACATTTGCATTAGGGAAAACTAGTATCACGAGTGCCATGAACACACACATTGATAACCATAATTTACACCCAAAGTCACGAGAGAAATAACAGTAGCCAATAGAAATATTTCTCCCAGCCCAGGAATCGAACCCGGGACCTCTGCGTGGCAGACCTTATAAGTATAAGACAGGTGTTATAAGTATAAGATATGACTATAGACTATGTGTGTAGTTGTTTGGCACATTATTATGATTATTACTTAGGGAAGATGATTTATTTTTATATTTATTCGAATTCTGATTGCATATAACGATTTTGTTAGAGACTGTCCCAGACAGGGACTGTAGTAAGCCCAGCTTGAAAGCTTTGACAATTTGAAACTACTCCCAAACACGTTTCGTCGAATTCCGCACAAAACCATTAAAGTAACGTATTTTTGTACAAACAGATATTGGTTAGTCTCTATTTAACTCATCAGGGGACATGGCAATATGGGTTCAGGTTTGAACCTTCTCGGCATAAAAAATTAAGGAAAAGATTTTTTGTTGGTGCTGGTGGAATAGTGTATGTTTAGAACATTCAAATTGTTATAATAATAATTATATATTGTGTATTTACGACATGGTTCTATAGTTTAATGAAACAAGCGGACGCTTGGGAATTCAAACCATAAACTACTACACGCTTTCAAATGCAAAGCGTGAAAATTGCAAATTCATTTAAAAGTAGAAAAGAAGTACACGAACTCAATTAAACCGGTAAACACTGGTTTGGATCGCTTTTATCCAGTTTAAAGCAGAAATAGCTAAAGCAATCTACGCCATTTTTTTTCACGAACTCAATCAAGCCTTTGAATTTGAACATTTGTTTAAATTTGATAAAAATGTTATGTATGTAGTTACAGATATAGAGTGACATCAAATGTTTATTTTACTTGTAACTTATTTTACTAGTCTATGCGTGACTTTTTGACACTGATTAGCTATGTATGACTGACTAGTTGAGGAATTGATGGACATGGAGTGACAGATGATGGGTTCGTGTTATTTTGTTTAGCTGATTATATCACTTGTTGTGTAAAATTGACCAAACTTATCTTATAAAGTAAGCCTTAACCAAAATCCTCTGCTTTTCTGTTCAAATGGTTCTAAGATTTCATATGAAAAAGCATTTTTTTTTACATTTCGGATTAAAACATAGTGTAAATTGTTTGTATTGGAGAAAGAGAGTACCGTAGAGTGTTTGTTTAGTAGTAGCAGAGGTTCTTGTGAAAAAGTACATCCAGGGAAATACTGCCACCATACCTATTTCTGCCACCAAACAGTAAAATGACCATTACTAGGTAGGATTAGAGTCCTGATAAAAATACAGGCACAAGGATCTTGTCAATTTATTTCTCAGGGTGACAAGAACAGTGGCAATGTCCCTAAGATCTATGCGATTTAAAGCTCTCAGTAGCAATGTAACTGCTATAGACAGGCGTGTTGCTTAACACTAGGTGCTCAACTTGACCGTCCCGATACTTGGTATCATAAAAATAACCCGCTGAAATATGTACAAACAAAAATGTCACCGTCTTTACTCAAATATCGAAATGAACAACCAGACCCAATAGTACAATTACTAACAGAATAATTAGTAACTCATAAAAATTAAAATTAAATTTTAAAAATCCCTATACGATTGCACTATCAATAAAGTTACCGTAAGCTAACAACGAGACCAAAGTAAACAACCCAAACTGGATAGTTCTACGTGGATAATCTGCAGATTGTCCGGGTTGTAGCATCAGATCAAAGTTACGATATTATTGTAATGTTTGCCATAGAATACCAAATTTCAAATCGATCGGATAAGAGGAAGTAAATATTCATTTCCAAACTAAAGGAAAAGCTTTTTTTTAAAAAACAGCTGAACAGATGTTAAATTTCCTATATGTGTGTGTTAAGTATGTCACGTAGACCTCGCGTAATTAAATACAAGGCGCGGTTCACATTAATTTTATTGTAGAAATAAAGAAAAGTATAGGAAGGGAAAAGAACAGGTAAAATAAATGCGTAATGGCTGTAACAAAAAATATGATATAAACATAGGTACAATCATATAAAAACACTCCCTACTTAAATACAGGTTTTGGTAAGAAGGAACTTAACTAAAATTTCTAGAAATATGGGCTTTATAAGCAGTTCGGTTTCATTTTCAATGGTACTACAAAAATTATACTTTACAAGCAGTTAGGTTACATGATTTAACTGGTCAGTATTTTATGTGAAATCGAGCATGTGAGCTCGCTTTGGAAATTTAGTAAAGAGTAGCGAAGGAAGGAAGAAAGTAAGTAAGTGAACAGAAGAACGTAAGTGACGAAGAACAAAAGGAATTTAAGAACGATTCAAAATTTCAAAGTAAGTGCCAGAAACCAGAGAAAAGGGTGATAAAAAGGTGGGATGACGATGAAAGAAGTTGCATCGTCACAAACATAACTAAGAACCATCTTGAATAAAATCACCATCCACAGATAGCTAATTTATTTAGATTTTTATGTATGCCTTCAAATAAAAAAATCGCTTTGAGACCAGCAAATCTGTTTGAGAGCTTACAGACACATAACCCGACCAGATCTTTAAACAGCTGAACAGATATTCATCAAGCATAGCCAAAAACCATCCCGATCAATTTAGCCTTCAAATAAAAAAAACCGCTTAGAGGTCAGCCATCCGTTCGGGAGCTTATAGATACATCACAACAAACATCTGTCTGTATAGAGCCACTTGTAAGAAATCTATAAAATGTACACATTTCATAGATTTCTCACAGATGGCGCTACGGCAGAAAAGTCGTTAAAAACCAGTATAAAGATCTGCAAACAGCACATAGAAAAATTCGTAAGATCTGTTGGTACGTTCCGTGGCTCAGTTGGGAGAGCGTCACGGTATGTTGAAGACGCTGGTTTGAATCCAGCTGAATCGAAGGATTTTTTTTAAATCTTTGATCCTTGTATTAATAATTATAACAAACTAGAGGAGTAATTTCACAAAACATAATTGAATATCATAGTAGTAAAACATCGTGGTAATAATATTCAACAAATAAAACATAGGCTTGAAACTTACAATTTCATTCTTTTTGCGTCGGGGATTAACATTAAGATGACAAAACTGCGGGTGCCATACTACCGCAGTTTGATCTTGTTTCGAATATTAAGTAATCAATTCCATGACCTTCAGTAGACACGACCTAGAAACTAATATTGAAGGTCGTGGTTTGACAGTTTCCCGTTTAATTACATAGTTTCGAGTTACACGAGCTCGAAAACTCCTAATTTGTCATACGAGATCGACGTCATGCTATTAAAGACGGCACAGTATTTTGTAAAGACAACGTAGGAAAAATAATTGATTTATTATATTAGAAAATACGTCCAATATAGAAAATTATTTCTATTTCTGCTGCCAAGCGGTAATGAGAGCATTATTGCGTTTCGATTTTGAAGGGTAAGGGTGTTGGGGAAATTACAGGCACATGAGACTTTTCCACATATGTCTCAAGGTCGGGCACAGCGGCTGTGCCCCTCAAATCTTAGTGATTTAAAGCTATGAGTGGCACAGTTACACTGTTATGGACAGGTGTGTCGCTTACTGCCTGGTGGTAAGCGACACGCATGACTTGTAAGATTGACGTATCGAGTTGTGACGTTTTCGCGATCGCTACACTTTGGAAATACAAATGCAAAAAAAAATTAAAAAATGAAAGTACATTTACTTTTTCCGGTTAAAAATCATGTGAATTGGTTTTTTTAAACAAACTAGCATGTCGCACTCTTTACAAGCTCCGTGTTCATGGCAAATGTACGCTATTTAAGTTCGAAAAACAATTTCATTTCCAATAAGTAAGTATTATAATAACTAGTTCAGATGTAGAAAATTTCACAGAGGACAAGAACCTGTAGGACGACTACATTTCCCTTTGGATCATTCTTAATTGAATTCAAACTTATTCTTTGGCAGAAGTAGCTGCAAGGCTCCTAGTTGGCCTTCGACGAGGTGAATGAATTTAGTCATGAGATAATTTTCATATTATGGAGTCCCTAGGTCGATTCAACGGAAAAACTTATAAATTATTCTTGAATAATTTGTTCATGATAGTAAATATATGACTATTTTCAAAACGGGAGTCAAGGAGCAGTATTTATCCAATGTTATTATAATTATGAACGATGTATCTAACTACAGTTTGTAGTAATTTAATGTTATTGCAATTGTTTTTTTTTTTCATTACATAATTTTGTTTTCTTGTGCACGTAAACCTGTAATTGTAGTTATTGTGTTCTGTATTTTGGTCTGTAGAAAGGAATTTGTTATAGAAATAAGCGGTACATTTTGTTCGTGTTTTTCTTTTTACTTAATGTGATTTGTGTTTTCGTATGCAATAGATGATTAAATAAGTTAATTAACTTTAAGGAATGAAATACACATCTAGCATATTGTTTGAAATAAGTTTAAATAGACATGCTTAACGGCCCCGAAACGCCGGGGGATAATCCTCTTAAAAATGATGATGATCCACTTCTGTCGAATACGTTCACTGCTAGACATAGGTCTCCCCAAAACATCGCCATAACGACATTGCTTGTGTTAATTTCATCCATAGCACTTAAATTATCTGATATCAATCTAGGGAATTATCTGTACTGTAAGTTTTCAAGCAATGGAATTCACACTGTGCACTGTGGCACTGCCCAGAGCACCCAGACCAAAAACCAATTTGGAAATGTCATTTCTCAAATTGGTTCTGACGGAAATCGAACCCGAGACCACACTATCCAGCGCCCACAGAGCAAGTGTCTCAACACCGAGGTAGTCGAGAAGCGTCACCAACTTTTTAACTTTGGCTACGTTGTCAGCTATGACCATAGATATAGGAAATGGCTACGACCAACACGATTCTCAGACGTCAAATAAATATTTTTAATCTCTGTAAATGGAATCGCTCATAACGTACGGACGCTTAATTATGAGGTTTGAAAAAAAGACAAGGGTTTGAAAGAATAAAAGCAGTTTCTAACCGACTTCAAAAAAGGAGGTTCTCAATTCGATTGTATTTTTTGTGTATATGTAACGCTATTACATATACATTATACTTATACATATTATTACATACATATACATTAGTATTTGTTAACCGATTTTGATGATTATTTTTTTGTTGGAAAGAGGGTACTTCAGTATTGATCCCATTTAAATTTGGAGAAAATATTCCACCTCTAAGTACTTTTAAAAAACATTGATAATGATCTGGATTTTTAGGTAATGACCCGGAGTTTTTTTTTTTTTTATTTTTTTATTGCGACTCGACAAAATGACTGCACCGCTCCTGATGGAAATTTATTTATTTATTTATTTATTTATTTATTTATTTATTTATTTATTTATTTATTTATTTATTTATTACAACTTACACTAACAGCATATAACTAAACATGTAAGTCATAGTCAATTAAAAAGTAGTCGAGTCGATTAAAAAGTAGCCGAGTCGATCACCGCCCGAAACCAATCTGCGGTATTTCGACCACAGAGCTTCGAGCGGTGATCGCCTCCAAGTAATGACCAGCAGATGTCAGAAATTTATGTTCAGAAGAACTGAAAACGTCGATATCATTATTCCTATTAAGAGAATCGATCACAGCTAGTGCCTCGTAGAGTGGTGTCTGCTTTAGCGCCTGTGTGCGGGCGAGATGTATAGCGAACAAGGGATGTCGCCGCCGACGCAGGGGGTATCTCGACATAGGTGGGATAAAAAATGGAATTTGAGCCAACAGTTGGGGGTTGTTGAGATATCCCCTTATTAAATTAAAAATGTACTTGACAAGTGCCAGCTTTCGCCTGACTTCCAGTGATGTGTATGATACCATACCCAAAATAAATAGTGTAGGGTACAAGTAAGGGTAGTACCCGTATATTTTTTTATACAGGAATCGCAAAAATGATTTTTGGATTCGTTCAATCATTGTGATATATGTGTTAGTGTGGGGATTCCAAATTACGCAGCCAGACTCTAACTTACTTCGCACAAAGGCGTTATACAGACAACATATGGCCTCACGATGATCAAAAAACCTCGATTGTCGTTTGATGAATCCTAAACTTTTCAATGCACTATTACTAACATCAATAATATGGTCGTTAAATTTGTGTTTCGAATCGAACCTAACTCCTAGGTCCCGTACAGCCTGCACACGGTCGAGAGGCAAGCCACCGATACTGTAATTATTCAAGACTGGATCACCACGAGAATACGACATCACTGAACATTTCTCAACGTTCATGTCCAAGTAGTTAACACGGCTCCAGGCGTGAATACTGTCAATATCAGCCTGCAATAGACCGAAATCCTCCGCACACCTCACTGGCATTGCAAGTTTAACATCATCTGCAAACATGAGGCAGACAGACGACTTGACAGAGGTCGGGAGATCGTTAATAAGTAGTAAAAAAAGGAGGGGGCCGAGACTGCTGCCCTGCCCAATACCAGATGTAACAGGATAGGTAGATGATTTAAAAAGTTCATACTCAACGTACTGTTTTCTATCCTGAAAATACGTACAAAATAATTTTATTAAGGAAAAAGCTAATCCTGCTACACCCATTTTTACAAGTAGATGGTCATTGTTGACGCGATCAAAGGCTTTTCGGTAATCGAAATACGCAACGTCGACCTGAGTCTTCCGATCCATATTAGACCCGATAAGGGTAGTTATATTTATAAGATTCGAAACAGTTGAGCGTTGCGGTAGAAAACCGTGCTGCTCATCACAAAACCATCCACGCATCTGTGCCAATATGGCCGCATAGAGCACAGTTTCGAAGGTTTTTGCAAATATTGAGAGAACAGCAATAGGTCGATAGTTCTTTATATCACTCTTCGAACCGCTCTTGTGTACGGGTATAACTTTCGATATCTTCCAACGCTGAGGGTACAACTTTGATCGAATCGAAAGGTTGAACAGATGGCAAAGTGGTTTTGCGAATACCTCGTAACAGTCCCTGACCAGGAACTGAGGGATTCCGTCTGGACCCTGTGTCATTTTAGGCGCCAAGCGCTTAATGGCTCTACGTACGTCATCCTCGCTGACCCCATCAACATCAATGAATCTCTGAGGGATGGAGTGGTGTGTGTAATTAGTTGCAGTAAAGCAAGCTTCTTCAACACTCAGACGTGGGGGATCAGGGAGAAAGACGCTTTGGAAAAATTGAGCAAAGGAATCAGCAACCTCCTGCGGGACCATAGAGCCAAACGTCGCCGGCTGAAATGACAATTTTTGACGCTTAACAAACGACCAAAACAGAGATGGATTATGTTTGATACCATTTTGAACTTTTTTATAGTAATTAATTAAATCACATTCAGATTTCTTAAGAACCACTTTCCTGTAATAGTAGAAGAACCCATAGTAAAGTTGATTTTTTGTTTTTTTATACATTTTATGATATTCGTTTTTAAGTTTATTCAAAGATATGGTCTCGGCAGAAAACCACACAGGGTATGTAGTGGATCTATTCAGATTCTTAAATGGAACAGCTTCCCCCACAATATCATCAATAACCGAGTAAAAGTAGTCAACGGCTTCATCCACATGTTCAAAATTATATAGGGGCATCCAATTTACGTCCGATAGTCTCGTGTAAAGTAGATGCAGATCAGCTTTACGAAAATTTCTGGTACTGGGCACTGGAATACAACCAGAAGGCTTCAAATTCCCTTGATTCAACTTGGGTAATCGAAAGGATACATCGAGTGGCAAATGATGCACTTCATCAGAAACCAAACCACACATAGCCTCAATCACTGAAACCTCTGACATCGCTTCGTTAGTCAAAACTAAATCTAATATATGTCCCAGACTATTAACTACATTGCACATTTGAGTCAGATTACATAATGATAAGAATAAATTAAAGTCATTACGTACAGTAGCTGTGGTCGAATATAAATTGAAGTCACCTACGACAATCATTGGTAATTCAGAGTAATTTTGAAACAATTTCTCTATACAATCAAATACAGAGTAATATGCGGATACAGCTACCCGCGGATGCAGATACACTACACAACACACAAATCGCACCGAACCTCCAGTCACCATTGCACATGCTAATTCGTACTCCTCATCCCTGTGGGCAGCACCGCATTCCAGGGGGCGCAGTACATAGGGAGCGCGTGCAGCAAGTAGCACGCCTCCACCACCACGCAGACAGCGGTCGCAGCGTACTACGCTCCATCCAGGCGGGAATATTTCCGAGTCATGCACTGAGTCATTGAGTCGGGTCTCAGTTAGGGTCAATAACTTATTAGGAAATGTCAATAATGCATTCTTTACTTTGTCTTTCTTACCTTTAAGACCCCTTACGTTTTGGTAAAAAAGATCAATCTTACGATGTACTTTCATTCGTTTTTTTTCCGAAAAAATGTTCTACTAGAAGGAGCGTTCGTTTGGTTCCGTTGCTTTCTATACATGAACCATTCTTGCAGTGACACATTTTTCGGCCAATTGGACGGTGACATGAAGTATTCAAAATGCTCAATTGGAACGCCCACAATGAAACATTTGTGGGAGTCATGAGATGGTGGAGGCGATTGCAATGTAAACGCGCTTCCTTTCCCTTTCTTCCGCATATATGCCAATATGTTATCTGCTGTGGTATCGGCGTGAAGATTCCAGATATGGAAGTACTTTACAGGCTCAATCGATTTAAGTTCCGCGTCAGCCTCGCCTGTTGCTTTTATTACAGAACGATGGGAGCGTGGTACACGATGCAACTGACGTTCTCCTTTTGGCGTGCGTTTCTCAACGATAGGAGTCGCACTGGTTGCTTGGGGTCGAATAAGTGTTGTACTTTCTTTTTTGGCTACGTTCGCATATGTACCACTCCCAACAGAGTCCATACGCAACTTTGAAGCCGCCAAACACTGCTCCATATTACATTTTGCAGTTTCAAGCTCACGCAAACGCCTATCATAATGCTCGGTCGCTGATCTAATAGAGTAATTCTCTTCTGTTAGGTTTTGCACGGTGGCCGCCAATTCGTCGAAGTCAGATTTTAGTGAAGAACAATTTTGACTGACGTCCTTAAGACATGTACGTAGATCATTAATATCACTTGCGAACGTCGCAAGTCGCGCATCCTGCTTTTCAAAATGTGCTGTAACCAATGAGCGGAACTCGCGCAATTCGTGGAGGACTGTCTCCAAAGATGTGCTATTTGCACTATTTGTAGCTATATCGGATCCGAATCCGTCTCCCTTCACAGCTTCAGCACAGGGCGACTCGCCAGTCGACCCTACTGTGTCATTCAGCAATGACGACGGAAAGTGAACTCGAACAGGAGTAAGGTCATTTTTTAGAATGCGTCGAGTAATAAGGGCACATTCAGGGCATATCCAAGTACGCTCGAGATCCTGTTTGCGCGATACAAAGTGTGCTTTTGTTATGTTTACGCACATATAATGAAACTTGCCCTTACATTTGCAACACTCTAGCAATTCACTTATATTGATATGTTGCCTACAACCAGCGCAATTCCTCATCCTTAGTTATTAAACCAACAATATCGTTAATTGTTAATAATAGCGATCATCAACATCAAATATTTCGCTGTTATCGCCTTCCTTGTCCAAACAAGTTCAATTATGGTGAGTATTATAATAAATCAATTTTAGTCGGTATGACCAAAAAAAAAAAATTGTTGATAATAGCAAATGCAGCGCTACAGAAATTTCCTGCGTCTAACTGTATGTCGAAGTTCCAACCGCTTAATGGGATACAGCGGTGAGTTAGACACGTCGCGTCCAAAAGGTCTTAAGCGCCATGCAGTTTGTGTCGCTTACGCGTTTTCTTCAACGCCTCTAATAGTGACACAATTCGTAACGTTGCACTTTGATAATTACTGAGTATTGGTTAATTAAATGATAATTCACTGCACTAATCACATAGAAGTCACAATTGGTACTTTTGACTAACAGTAGTATACTAATTAATTGTCCAACTATGATTAAAACCATAGAAATATTTATTTAACTGCAGATCGTAATTCGTGCGGAACTCGTATTGTATTGTATGTTGCAATGGAAAGTGCGAATACAGTCCAGGGATGAGAGTAACGGATGGAAAACACAAATATCTTCACTCCGTCACTATCATTTTGCCGGTCTGGCCAAATGCACTGGATGTACACCAACTCATCCCTGAACGCGATTCGCAAAAGCGTTTCACTGTGGAGGGTTTTCCGCCGTGTGTACTGTGGTCGCTATCCAGTCGGCACAGAGCCTACCACAATGCTAAGCAGATGGACACTTGTGACGCCCTCGGTCGCCTCTTACGACCCCCACGGGCATTTATGGGGAGGCGACAATGTATTCTTAAGCCGTCGCCCCACGGCTAAAAATATCATAATCATTAGAAAGACTGTTAAGAAAAACATTAGAGAGCT
>NW_020653731.1:4537837-4551278 GCF_003589595.1 Hyposmocoma kahamanoa
AATTTGGACATTGAAAGCCAGACTACTACCAAATGCCAAAGGATAAAGGACTGCAATTAAAAATTATTAAAATCAATTGAAAATCCTCTTTCCTCGTTCCGTTAATAAAGCGCAATCATCTAAATTACGAAAGTAAAGAAATTCGTTGTACCTAACGATCTACATTAAGGTCCTTCAGTCGTTATGAACAAGATTTGAATATTTTAATGTTGTCAGATTTATCTTGCCTAAAATTTAATTTAAGAATGTTTAACGGAGGCTTTCGGGGTTCAACGCTAGTCGCAGTAACGTATTTGGATTAAGAACAAGAAAAAGTCTCGTTCACCGGTGCAAAGTTGCTCTCACACTCTCTCTCTCTCCCACACACACACACACACATACACGCACGCACGCACCCGCACGCACACACGTACACACACATACACACACACACAAACATACATTATTAATTTTTATTGTTTAGCCTACATAATTAGATCACTTAATGTATATAATAACTGTACCAGTTAGGAAGAGCGGTGACTTCTGACACAAGTATTTTCATACTTAAAAGAAGTTCAACAGCAATGATTATATAACCTAGATTAAGTTAGGTAAATCAATATATTTTATTTTATTTTTATTATATCATTATTTTAATGTACTTCGGTGAGTATGCCTATGAGCTCATCATTCTGCTCGCCCCCTTTTACCATCGGACATCCAGACGTACGGTGAGATATCATTCCTATTTGGTCGATATACCCTTCAAGCGTAGGTACTAAGCGCTTTTCGTCACCTCCAATATGCGCGCGGCCCAGGAATGGAGTTCCCTGCCTGCGCCTGGGTTTCCGAGCACATATAACTCGAGAATCTTTAAGGTGCGGCTGAATAGGTATTTTCTGTGCGGGTTAATTCCATCGTAAACTCTATCATTGTTTCAGTGGCTAAGAACAAGTCCTTTCACTTAAAAACAAAAGAAACATCTGGCGCAAAGTTAAAGTGGTTGCAACTTATTTTATTGAGATATTTTTTTTAATAACTCCACTAGTTATGTTATGGGTATGAATATAAAGATCGTACACACAGAATTTTTTTTCTCCCGTTGAGTCCCACCGGGTCGACGTAAAAAATTCTATTTTTTTTTTAACACACACTCAGTTTATAAACTTGCACAAAACCACCGATTTCCTAATGTTTATTTTTATAGTTAGCCCCTTACAACATTGATGGATGTAACAAAGGGAACTATTCACATCCCATGTACATTACACATTGATATTATAATCAGAAGACTGCCTTCGGAAGAAACAAAGGCACAAGTAGCGAATTCTAAATTCGAAGATAAATGTTTAAATAATATATTTCTTACGTTTTTCTTCGAAAGATAATAGGTAAAATATACGTGTGATACTGTGTAGTTTATTTGTGTTATAAATACATACCACTAGTTTTATATAGAAACTTTCATTGTATTTTAATCAGCCGTTTTCAAAAAACCTTAATCTTCTCTTTTAACTTAGTAGAAAAAAAAGTATTGTTACAGCATATCAAGGGCATAACTAATTTATATGTCACTTTTAATACTTGGCTCATGAATAGAACTAACAATTGTATTCAGTTAAATCTTTTTTGTGTTTTATATTGTAATTGAACTAACATAATAAGGGGACAGTTCCGTACATTATTAAGTAAAATCGTTTAATATTTGTGCTTTCAACACAATAAACGTCAAATATGACTTTTAATATTAAACAATCTTATTATTGATAATCAGTAGTGCCCATTGAGTTTGTAGAATATTTAACAATACTAATATTTACATAGTTATAACTTTTTTATTAAAAGAACCGACCTCATAACTTCATGGAATTACATCTATTTATATACAAATTGGTTACCGGAAAGTAGCAAAACCAGATTATTCTTCTAGTTTGCCAGCATTAGAATATTTGTGGAATATTTTCTACAAATTTAAATTTAAAACACCAATAGTGAAATTACAAGCACATAAGACTTGTTTACTTACGTTTCAGGGTGACGGGTGCTATGCAGTGCCCCTCAGAACTTTGCTAATAAAAGCTCTGAGTAGCACTACAACTGTTATGGACTGGCGTGTCGCTTACCGTCAGGCGCTGGACTTGTGTGCCCCGTCACTTGGTGTTATTAAAAAAAACCATCGCCGCCAAAAAAAGAATCCTCAAAATCGTTACTGTCACTGTCGGAGTAATCGAGTAATATACTTACTTGAACTGCCTCTAAGGCCGAACGGTTACCATGCCGGACTGCCACGCAGAGGTCCCAGGTCCGCATCCCGGGTCGGGAGAAATATTTGTATGGCCTACATTATTTCTCTCGTGACTTTGGGTGTAATTTGTGATTGTCTATGTGTGTGTCCATGGCACCCGCGGCACAGGGTTTCCCTAGTGCGGGGCTATATTGAGTGTGTGCGTTATTATTATTATTTTTACATACAAAAAATACAGCGGAATTGAGAACCTGCTCTTTTTTTGAAGTCGCATAAAGAAAAGAACTAGATTGGTGTGTTTTCCTGTCTCCGAGTATGCATGTAACTGAATTTTGATAAAAATATTAGTTTACATTACTGTTTGTGGAGACCTATCAGTAGTCCGAAATGACATTTTCCAGAAATAACGTTTGGTCGAAATTTCTTAACATCGAAAGTAATTTTGAGAGGAAAATGTTTTTTCTTTTAAACCTAACTTAACCTAACCAAACCTAATCGTGTCTTTGTGATAAACATTCAATATATCCTGATAGAACAACTGTTTTGTCATAATTCAGTTTTGGGTGTAATGAAGATTCTAAGAAACGTTATTTCGGACAAAAAAAAAATTCGACTTTGTAATAGGTTACCGTTGGTTTATTTGAAAAAACAAATTTACGCGATTTAAATGCGGAGAAATAGTTACATTTCCTACAATAAAATGATTTTATTATTTTATTTACCTTAGAGCATCGACTGTACATAATGTGACATACTAAATGTTACGGTCTTGTGACATAGTAAAGAAATCTTTGAACCTTCAACATATGTCATCATTAAAACTCAAACAAAGGAATAAGTAACCAAATACTCCCCTGTTCAGCAGGATAATGCCTTGACGGGTGACATCTTTAGAGTCTTTCCTCTTGCCTCACTTCATCATGATAAACTGTCACAACAGTCAAATAAAGGAGATTTAAACAATGAGAATCATTTGAATCGGCTATTTATTATACTTACCTGGTCTTCTCGAACACTAAAATAATCTCGCCTTTCACGTAATATTGTACTCAGTCCCTCCGCGTAAAACAACTGCCTATACGGGTAGTTTCAAAGTTTGACCGCTAAAATATGGCATAATATCCCTCTCCCCAGCGCAATTATCTTATCCATATTCAATCTTTTAAAGTTAAAATAAATCAATATTATCTACAGCTCCAACTAAACGGCTAGGTAACAATTTTATTAATTAAATTTTTATTGAATTGATATTCAATTATTTTTTGTGAAATTACTCCACTAGTTTGTTATAATTATTAATACAAAGGTCGAACACTCAGAAAAATTACTCAGAAAAAATTCCTTCGATCCGGTCGGATTCGAACCGACGTACGTAAAGGTACTAACTGGGTGATAAATCTGTTAAAGATTTCTCATGGCGCTACGACTAAAAAGTCGTTGAAAGACCAAGTACAAAGACACGACGCAAACACATAGAAAAATTCGTGAGGTCCGTTGGTTCGTTCCGTGGCTTAGTTGGTACAGCGTCTGGCACGGTATGCAAGAAAACGTCGGTTCGAATCCGACCGGATCGAAGGAATTTTTTCTGAGTGTTTTTTCTGAGTGTTCGATCTTTGTATTAATAATTATAACAAACTAGTGGAGTAATTTCACAAAAAATAAGTGAATGTCAATTCAATTAAAATTTAATTAATACAGTGAATAGCGACATCTCTCGCCAGGACTGGTAGCTGTAAAGGTACTAACTGAGTGATAAATCTGTTAAAGATTTCTCATAGATGGCGCTACGACTAAAAAGTCGTTGAAAGACCAAGTACAAAGACACGACGCAAACACAGAAAAATTCGTGAGGTCCGTTGGTTCGTTCCGTGGCTTAGTTGGTCTAGCGTCTGGCACGGTATGCAAGAAGACGTCGGTTCGAATCCGACCGGATGGAAGGAATTTTTTCTGAGTGTTTTTTCTGAGTGCTCGATCTTTGTATTAATAATTATAACAATTTTATTGTTTTTTATTTTTGTTTTTGTTTAGTAAAATTGTTTATTTTTGCTTAAAGAAATTACTTGCGGCTATAATGGCAGCATTTTCTATTTTCTTTATAAACGTCTAACAAGTCGAGTATTTCAAACATTGAATTCAAGTAATAATTCCTATTCTTAGTAAGTTTTCTATTTGTTTTTAGGTACATTTTAGGTTATATATTTTATAATTTTAGTGTACTTTTGTGCCATCTCGTCTTATAAAAGCGGTTCCAACTTTTAGCAGCAGTAGAGTTCGTTGTGAAAGAGTTCGTGCAAGGAAGTACTGCCACCTTAGCACTGCCAGCAGTAATGGTAGCATTAGGGTAGGGGTGTTGGTGAAATTACAGGCACATGCGACTTGTCAACTTATGTCTCAGGGTGACAGGGTGGCAGTGTCCCTCAGATCGTTGCGATTTAAAGCTCTGAGTGGCACTGCAACTATTATAGACAGGCATGTGGCTTACCATCAGACACACGACTCGTTCATCCCATCTCTTGATATTATAAAAAAACTGCAAAGCATTGTTACATATCGACTGTGAACTGGCAACCGGTACTATCTCAATTTTGACAACTTTTACAGGTGAAGAAAAAATATTTTTTAAAGCATCTGGTATATTAAATAAATTTACGTAGTGTACATACATACATGTGTAATAGAAGTATTTAAAAACTACATATTTTTATTCAATAAACCAGATGCTTTATAAATTACGCAAGCAATTTTTTTCTTCATACTGTAAAGTTGTCAAAATTGAGATAGTACCGATTGCCAGTTCACAAGAGTGAATGTGACGTTTATATGCTTACGATTTAATAAAACTTATTTACATATTTCAATGATCCAAAACTTAATTTTCAATGTTTTCAAGTCAATATTGTAAGTTGAGTCCATTATAGAGACTATATGCTGAAGGTTAAATGGAAAACAAGAATTGTAAGGCATTGGTTTCCGAAGAAAAACGATCTTTAATAAAATCCCCAACTGAAACTTAAAACCAAAAATATTATTAATGAACTATTAAGATTTTTAACTATTTTTGGCTCTGATTCTTGACGTTAGAATGTTAAAAACGATTGTTCTCTATATAGTAAGTAATAGCAACAAATTTTCTTGTCTGAATTCCAGCAAACAAGAAGTGAAGAAACAAAAAAGTCTGTATTTAAGCGCACAATAAAGTAGAAACAAGAGGAAAGCCGTTTGGGCAGTGTAATCCACCCGCTATTTCAAACAGTGGGTATTTTGTTTCGACGCCCGTCTCCATTGAATTGTATAAGGCTTGGGGTAAGGATGCTCAAACGGTTACGAGCAGAGCGAACTGGAAAACGTTTTATTCGACATGTCTCCTTCAGAGCTTGGTATTGGAATCATTTAAATACCATCTCATTATTTTAAACGGAATATTTGAATATCTTTAGCATTCAGATACTTTAAATTTTCTGTAAACGTTGACTAAAGAGTCTATAAATTAAATAACAGCGTACATATTTGAATATTTAGTAACAGTAGAGCTCTTTTGAAATAATTCGTCCAAGGAAGTATTGCCACTTTACTTATTTCTGCCACCAATCAATAATGTCAGCATTACTGCGTTCCGCTTTTGATTTTTTTTATAACATCAAGTGACGGGACGAATGATGGTAAGCTACATGCCTGCCCATAACAGTTGCAGTGCCACTCAGATCTTTTAAACGCAAAGATCTTAGGGGCATCGCGAATGCGCCCGTGCCCCTGAGACATAAGTTGACAAGTCCCTTGTGAGTAAAGGTGCTGGTGAAATCACAGGCACGTGGGACTTATATGTCTCATTTAATTTGGAATTTACCATGAGCTTTTACGGTGAAGGAAAACATGCCGCAACGTTGGTTTGTCGCAACGCTATTATTTCAACGCACCGAGTGCCACACGAGCACTTCGTTGTCGCACCATGACGTCGCTTATTTGCGCACCGCAGCACCACTGCCCGCTTCGTCTCCTGTTTCCTCGTTCGTGTCATCGTGCGCCGTTTTTAATACACCACGCGGCATGTAGGCGTCGCAACGCCGACGCCTACATGCCACGTGGTAGTATCGATCGTGTGGCATTGCTCTAAATTTAACTATTTACTGCAGCGCATGCTAAGGCTATTTGTGCCGGATGAGTACAGGCGCGCGCGACACCACATGCTGCTGGCACGGGGCCTGGCCCGCACGCAGGAACACACACACACACACACACCAGTGCTGCGCGCCATCACGCTCCTCAACTCCGTTCTCGAGGCGGCACCACACTCTGATTTGTTTGACAGCACGATTGGATGTCTGATGTGTGAATGCAGGAAAGTGTTTGAACCATTGATGCCTGTGAGTTCAATCCTGTGAACTGTATTATGTTTATTTGTTTGTATGTTATTTGATATGTTTTTTTTTTTGTTTTTGTTTGTAGTGATTAGGATTTATCTGTAAAGCTACAAATGTTAAATGAATAAATAAATAAATAAATAAATCTGCAGGTAGTGTATTCGACTCCACAGCCGTCCAACATATAAATCTGGATGCGTAACGCCATCTACCAGCAATTTCCACAAACATCATCAAATAAAAAGGGCTAATATTATTTGATCCTCAAAGATATAATTGATCTATTGTAAATGTGCACTTTTTAAATAAACAATATTTTCAATGTGTGATATATGTATTAATTGTTCCGTCTATATTAGTTGATCTACGGATAAATTATAAATGAACTGCATTCAAGGTAACACTGCCATTATGTTTAAGAGTACTAAATTAATATTTGGTATTCAAAAATAATATTTGATCCTTTTTTTATCATTGGTCTTTTCTTTTTACGATTGATGACATTTATAACCACTATATCTCTTGACACTGATCTCCTAATAAATCTTGGTTGCGCTCTCAATTCAGTAGGTTAGGTTAGCATTGAAAAAGCAGTACGAACCGAGCGAGCGAAGCAAGCGTGTCGTGGCAGCGGCCGGCGAATGCCAGAAGCCAATTTGCTTCCGTTTTCGAACTTGTTTTCAGGTCAAACTATATTATGATGGATATAATATTAGTATACAAATATAACCAACATTTAATTACTTTTAAAAACGAGTATCTAAATTTTATTATTAATGCTCGTTTGTTTTAGTTATGAGGTCCAACATAAAACTATCAAAGTTAATTTATAGAAATCAAACATTTTTTACGTAGCTCAGAACAGATTAAAATATCGATTGATTTAATTTAATTTATGTCTCAGAGAAAAAGGGTCCATCATTGAAAACGATGATCGTTTCGATTTTTTCCTGCTGCTTTTTCAAATTTAAAAGGATTATTTAAATACATGCCAAATAAAAATAAGACATTTGATAAACAACACTGCTAATAGCGCACTATTATTAACAAGCGGCAAAGAACTGTCGATAAATGCGCTCTCAGAATGACTGTCATTATCTTGTATCGGTCTGGATGTCTGGATGCAATCGCTTCGCTCGTGAGTGTAATTGCACTGAAGTGCCTCACATAAATCGCGAGTGTCCGAGATCGGAACCGAACTCCCAGTTACACTGGTTGCTTTGATACTCAAACTTGTATATTGCTTACATTAAGGCAAAATGTTATCGTGGTTGCGTAGGTTGTGAAGCGGGTGAGGTTATATTGCACGGTTTTTTTAACATTTGCCTTTTAGAAATAAAATATACTGTAAATTTAAAATAAACCCATAATCCCCTGACAGTTTGATTACGGAACACGTGAGTGAAGATTTTATTAAAATAGCTCTAAAAACAATCGAATGAAACTGAATTTTCCGTAGATGAAAGTAGGAAAAAATAAATTGCAGAATTTTGTGAATTTTTTATAGAGCGAACAACGTGATGAAATAATGAATTTAAGAAATTTTACAAATATCCTTTATTGCAACATGACACTTTTTGACATAAATAACATGTTAAGCCAAAACATAAACAACCAACAAACGGTACGCCAAACGTGTCAGAGGGCAAAAGGAGGTGCCTGAATCCGTTGTTGTCGCAGACAGCGCTGTTTTTCAGCTACCTCCTTGTCCCTAAGATCTTAGGCGGGCTTAAAAGCAACGAGGGCCTAAAAACAATTATAAAATTTTGAAAACCGTTATTGTATATTATTTAATAATTCAATATTATTATACATATAATAGGTGAAAATAAACTAATTTTGACGAAAAAAACACAGAACAAAAAATAAGATTTAAAAAAGAAAGTGCGTGTGTGCGTGCGTGCGTGCGCGCGTGCCTTCCAGTAAGAGTGCTTCAGATCCACTGCTGCAAGTTGCTTTTTATTAAGGGTGATTTAAATAAGGCTCTAAACCGGTTCGCACCAATTTTCTTCCTCATTGGTGGGAGTATATCGTTCCATATCTTTGCCGCATTAAACCTTTGATATAGACCATTTGATGGTCCCACTGAATAAACGCGTTTATCTATAAATATATATGTAGATGAAAATCCTACTTACACTTAACACATAATAAAATGTGAAGATATTGAAAACAATTTCCAAATTCTAAATAAGGAAAATCAGTTAATATCATTGTGACGGCCCCACCGAATAAATGTATTTAGAATTTACACGACTATTCAGTGGGGTCATCGATTTTGTTTTGACTTGTCGCCCCATAACATTAAACACTTGGTTAATTGGATTCTGTAGTATTTAGTAAGATAAATAAATACATTTTTAATAATTTTTTTTCGGTACAAAGTACAAACATTTATAAGAGTACGTTAGATTCAGCACTGGACTTACATTTGTCTAGTACACCGCCTTTCCTACAACCGAGCGGAATGGACAATGCTAAATGAATCTTACTCTACTTTGAAACTTCCAAATCTATATTTGTAACTTTACAGAATTCCAACTTATTGACATGTTTTCTGTATTGTATGAAACATCCAAATTTATAATTTATTTATAGACAACTACAAAACAAAGAGATAAAATTTTGTTTCTTATTATATTTTCATAGAGTAACGAATTTTTTTTTTTCTCTGGGGAATCTTTTCAGAATGAGCAGTAGAGCGAAAAAGTGATGATTTTATACGTAAGAGTTTTCGTTTGCTTTTCTTATGATGTAATAAATATGCATTTGACCTCCGTCTCATCTGATGGAAAGTAACGAAGAGGTTGATGATGGACCATGCACAAGTAAATAATGCCTATTCAGACTCACCTTGAAAAGGTTCAACATCATCGACAACATAGGCGTGGAATCCCATCGTACGTCTAGTCCCCCGATGATGGAAATGTGAAGGATTCCGTTGTTTGTAATATTCCACAATTTTTTTTTTGCCACACGCAAAATAGGCGCTTTGTCGTCGAGTTGCGGATACCAGCCCGTTGCACCAAGCACCAAGATATTCCACAATTAGTTTTTATATTATTACCGTTTTTTTTTAAATTATTGAATTTTTTAAACCGACTCCAATAATGTATGTAGTGTATTTATTTTGTGTGTGTGTGTGTGTGTGTGTGAGTGTGTGTGTGTGTGTGTGTGTGTGAGTGTGTGTGTGTGTGTGTGTGTGTGTGTGTGTGTGTTTTCGCGTGCGTGCGTGCGTGCGTGCGTGCGTGCGTGTGTGTGTGTTCCGATTTTGATGATTTTGTTTTGTTGGAAAGAAGGTACCTCAGTATTGTTCCCATTTAAATTTGAAGATATATTCCAAAAGAAATATTCCACCTCTAAGGGTGGCAAACTAGACTATGAATCCGGTTGCGACAAAACTTGGCAAATATATGTAATTCCATGAACTCTTGAGGTTGGTTTTTTAATAAAAACTTTTAATTAGTCAATTAGAAATAAAAAAACTCGACCTATAGCTCAGTTGGTAGAGCGACGCTACGGTATAGTGTGGTCGTAGGGTCAAGTTCCGTCAGGTCGAAGGAATTTTTCTTCATGTTCGATCTTTGTATTATTAATTATGTCAAACTAGTGTACCTGTTTCACATAAATACGGTGGCAGGTGGCACGGTGGTCAAACATCGTGCAATTCAATTAAATTCAATAAAAAAACAGGCACTGTTGCCAGAGACGCCGAGAACCGCAAAAGGCCTACGATAACCTACACTCAGTGCTACAGGTTCGTGCCTTTTGTGATTGAAACGCTGGGTCCCATGGGGCCACAGGCGAAACTTCTAGCAAACGAGCTGTCGGATCGCCTCGTAGAAGCCTCCGGTGACTACAAGCCTGGCAGTTATTTCCGCCAAAGAATAAGTCTAGCTATTCAAAGGGGAAATGTTGCTAGCCTTCTGGACAAAATGCCCCAAGGTACGGCCCTCGATGAAATTTTCTACTTATAAACTTACAAATACTATATTGTAATTTATATTATGTTTACATTATTTCTTAAAATTGTTATACATAGCCTTTTTTTATAATATCATGTGACGGGACAAACAGTTGCAGTACCGCTGAGAGTTTTAAATCGCGAAGATCTGAGAGGCGTTGCCACCATGCCCGTCATCTTGAGGCATAAGTTGACAAGTCCCACGTGCCTGCAATTTCAACAGCACCCATACCCTTCAAAACCGGAACACAGTAATGCTGACATTACTGCTTGGTAGCAGAAATAGATACGGTGACAGTATTTCCCTGGATGTATTTATTCACAAAGAGCTCTGCTGCTACTGTTATGCTTATGTTTGAAATAAACGTTTATTTAGTTTATATAAAAAGAACAAACGACGGATATGTAATAAAATTATTGCACTGCAATTTCCCGCTTAAGTATTAAGTTTTCCTTACAGTATTCTCGGTATTTTTCTTCATCAGTTGTTTTGAACAATCAGAGTGTTGTCAAAGGATCGGATATGAAGGTTTGTTTGTTATGGGAAGTAATATCTTGGAACAAGCACGTGTACTTATTCCGTTTGCACAAAGAAAATTTAGAAACTCTCTGCGGGTTCTGTCTTTCGAATTGAAAACAAGAAAAGTTGAGAAAATTTTGGCAACGTGAAACAATTCTTATTACCTTATAATATAGATTATAGATCAATGTGGTATTACACAGTTATTTTTAATAGTACAGTTAAGCGATTAGAGGTGTCATAGACCAACTCCGTCGCCTGGATACGGTTGTTGGCATGTTTCACTTGTCACTTCAAAATATATGGATTTGATCGAGTAACGCTTTTGCATTTCAATATATATTTAATAAGAGGGATAGGATCAAGATTCCTATGTGGAAGGATAATGTAAAAACAAACTAAAAAAGCTTTATAGAACGAATCGCTATGAACGGAAAATTCGCATTGGTTTTTCTGTAAAAATACATGCAGCTGGTACCTGTCTACAGCTGCATGTATTAAGCCTTAAGTTAAGTAAATTAAGAATAAATTTTAAAAAATAATAAAAAAATACAACTAAACAACTAAAACACTTGTGTCATGAAAATTGGAAACAACGACCATAACAGAAACAGCCGAACCCGAGACAATATAGAAAAATTAATTTCTACATGAGCCCGAACGGGGATCGATCCAGGGACTTCAGAACTGGCGACCACGGAGATATTCGGATATTTCGAATTTGACTGCTCAAGTGCTCAAGTCACAGTTCATGGTCCCATTACTAGACACATTATTTAAGACCATATTCCACCATTCTGGTCTTGGGGATTTGAAATGTGTTCCTTGAGTTACGGGAAACTTTCCGATTTGAAAGTTTTATTAACATTAATTTATTATAATTTCTTTGTCTTTGTTCACGATACCATGTGACGTGATAAACAAGCACCTGGTGTTAAGCGACACGCCTGTCCATAGCAGTTGCAGTGGCACTCAGAACTTTAAATCGCAAAGATCTGAGGGGTACTCATTACTACCACAGCGCCCGTCATCTAGTGATGCGATGAAGAAGTCGTGCGCCTGGTGGTAAGTGACACGCATTTCCATAGCAGTGGCCGTGCCACTCAGAGTTCTAAATCTCAAAGATCTGACTGTCACTGCGCCGGCGCCCGTCACCCTGAGACTAAAGATGACATAAGTTGACACGTCTCATACGCTTTTCATTTCACCAGCACACTTACCCTTTAAAGCCGAAATGCAGTAATGCTGACATTACTGCTTGGCGGCAGACATAGGTAAGGTGGCAGTCCCCTGGGCGAAATCTTTCACAATCTATTATAGACCGTCACTACATGCACAATAAATTATTGCAGAGTAAAAAGAAACATAGAAAAAGAAAAGTGTAAACATTAATTTAACTTATATAAATCAATTACAAAAACAGAGAGCGTTAATATCTTAAGACTAAGCGAAAGCATGAAAAAGAAGTTAGATGACAGAGTTTCAGGAAAATGATGACATTTCGCGCTTGGTTCTTCTTGCAGAAAAGTAGTGTAAATCAATCGTTGCGTCGTGATCATTGTACAACTGGCAAGGCCTAGCAATGGGAGAATTTGCGCCTAAACAGTCCTGCGACAAGGCTTACAAAGAGGTTTTTATGGGAAACTTAGGAAGTCTGCGGGGAACATTGAATAATGTAAGGTTTAGAAGTGAACTGCATTTAATTTGATTATTTCATAATTTATATAATAACATCATATTTAAAATGTCCCGTCGCTTCTACGACAGCATTTGGAACTTTGTGAGTCTTGATTTATAAGAACGCCAAATGATTCACAAACCTCTTCTGTATCCTGTCTTTCTCTTAATTTGAACCATCTACTTCTCAATGCAAAAGCAACCATTTCCTAACTAGGCCAACACCGCTCTTGTTTAATTTACAAAATTAAATTAGAACTTAAAGATTTCTTCGGACACTTGAAGTATTCTTGAGAATGTATTTCAAAATGTCTTTTCCAACTGCAAATACTTGGTACGATTTCTCCTTTCTCGCTTCGACGAGAAATACTTTTAGTATCGGGCGATCCATTGTATTGACCTGCATGGTGTACCAAAGTTGGGACATAAATTTGTCCAATGTTCGTAGTTTAGATTTTGGACCAATCCGGGATTTAGTATCCGAACTTTTAGGTTTGCGAGCCAAGAATCTGATTAATCTGGCGCTTTTAAGTGTATTGGAGAAATATGTGCGTATTTATCAACCATGGAAACTAATAGACTAAAATAGAATACATAGAAAATGAAACTATTTTCGGATCCAAATGGCATATATTTATCGAGTTCTCAGGTTTTCGCTATAGTTACGCATAGGAAATGAAACTATTTTTTCGGAT
>NW_020653731.1:4586278-4601444 GCF_003589595.1 Hyposmocoma kahamanoa
TTTTTTTTTTATAAAATCAAGTGACGGGCTTTTTCTCTATATCTATGGACGGTACCAAGAAGTCGTTCGCCTGATGTTAAACTACACGCCTGTCCATTACAGTTACAGTGTTACATAGAGCTTTAAATTGCAAAGATCTGAGGGCCACTACCACTGCGCCCGTCACCCTGAGACATAAGTTGACAAGTCCCATGTGCCTGTAATTTCACCATCGTTCGTGGTACCCTGACTTTGGACTTAGTGCTAAGGTTAATATTATTTATATCTTACCTCTTAGTGAAATTATGTAATTTTTTACGGTGAACGCCGTTACTTTTCAATAGAACCGTCATTTATCACATTTTTAACGTGTAAAACTGTAATTATAATACTCGCGTAACATTGCCATCTTCGCTATTAAATTTACAAACTCTCTTTTAACAATATCACCTTTCGTCGTAAAACCAAGCGAGCAATAATTATAATAATATCTACGCAACACAAAGAAAAGACACCTCAAAAAATTAGCATATTTTTCACCTCACAAATCTGAGAACTCATTAACAATGTACAGCAGATACAATTCCGTTCTTTCAATAAAGCGATATAGAACAAAAAATAACAGCGGAAGCCATTATTGTCTCCCTAGAAACATGTTTATCCGAGATAAACACCGCTTTGTCGCTAAAAACGTTTCAAATACTTTCAGTATAAAATTTAACTTGGCAATGGCAAAATGGTTTCATCGCGCAATTGTGTAACTATTTATTTTCAAAGGTTATTTATTACATTGAACAAAATATTTGTGCACATAGGTACGTCATACTCCAAAAAATCATGTCACTCAAGACCGACCACAATATACCGTTACCAGTTCAAAATAAACCCTTAAAAGAAGTGAGTTACTTAGAGGATGGAAAAAAATGGTTTCCATAGTCTAGGGATTGTTAGGATGTAAATTTTTTAGATGTCGTAGGATAAGCATGAATACATTATGTCAATCTTACTTAAAATTAAGGATAAACGCCATAAAATTTTAAGCAATGCATGTACGTAGCCTGATTGCTATTATATTTTGCAAAGACGCTTAGCAAGAACTTTTCCCTTAAATACTCGCATGGGGTCAACCCACCTTTCCGCGCTATAAAATAATATTTAGGTCGATCGGAAGGCTCTCTCGCCAACAGTAGCTTCCTAGTTCGCGCCAAATATATTTTAGTGATAAATAGGACGTCAAAGTGAATGCACACGTCACTGCTAGTGCGTGACCCCATGCGAGTACTTAGTTAGTTACGTAACATTTTTCGTCCTTGTCAGTAGTTGTGTTTTTGAGTAGTATCTTGTATTATTTGTTATAGAGTTTGTAAAATAAAACTTTTTAATTGGATTTTGCATCAAAATTACTGACATTTATGTAATTTTTTTCAAAAATTTCAAAATATATTATCTCAATTTAAATTATCTATATTATTTCAATTTTACGATGTCACTTGACTCGACGTCAGGCGACAAGCAAAAGTGCGACAAGAAATAGCGTCACAATGGGTACGTACCCATTGTGACGCTATTTCTTGTGTCAGCGTGTGCAGTAGAACTAGTTCAAGATCACCGAAGACAACGAGTAAACATAAATGTAGCCCCGAAAGTTAAAAAAAAATGACTTATGGAGGTGTATGATTTTGAGAATCGACCAGTCCCACCACAGCTGACCATGTACTATGTAATAACTGTGCAAAAATGCATGAAATGCACTAAATTTATTTTCAACGATCACTCTAGGATTTATTGGCATACTTGTGATACCAGTGATTCTGATTAGATTATAAGAATAAATTTTATTTTGACTAATATTATTACAAGATGCTTCAAAAGCGTAATTTTAAAGATGATTTTTTTGGTTCCATTTTTTTATAACTTTCTATTAGTTTTTATGTAAGTTGTTCCTTCGAGGTCCAACAGATATTATAGTATATGAATAATATTGAATCTTTTATTTAACACCATTATTAATTCATTAGAAATCGTTCTAATAAATTGGGGCCAGTGAGGACCCCATGTGAGTAGTTGTGTGATTTTCTTCGTGCGAGTAACTAAGGTATATAGCAATGCTTGTTTTTGTGACGTCAGTTCTTTGAATGTGAGTATTTATGGTGTAAAAGTTAATACGTTATAACACTGGTAGCCTAGTGAGAGAACGTTCCTTCCAGTTGAATGGTTCGAATGTCCTATGACTTTAATTTCTGTATTATGTACCTAAGTGAATGTTTGGTAAACTCTCGCAAACGGAAAAAGAAAACATCGTGATAAAACTTGCATATCGCAGAAAGTTAGCTTTTGAAAAACATGTAAAGTCCCCAACCTGCACTGGGTACGCGTGGTGGATTATGGCATAATATGACTTATTGTCCAGCTGTGCGACGAATTATGATTGATGATGAGTAATTACGTCTTTTGGTATTCAGTACCTTTTAGTTCACCAGATGTCGCGACGAGTAACAAACAGCTATTTTTGTAACTATCTCCGTCCAGTCATATAGTGTACTTTTGACTTATGCATGCCTTCGAAGTTCTGTAATTATCGACATCCAAAAAATGCAATACTTCCTGGACTCTTTTATTTTTTAATTTTAGTGAAACGACGTGCTCCTTAGATCCGATATCCTACAGATTATGTAACGAAGATTATTCAAGTTGACAAATTTTGCTACGTGTCATATAAAGTATAATGAAATTAAATAAATTATAAATAATTATTATAAATTTTTATTATTTATTATAATGAATTGTCGGATTCTTCTCCTTGCGAACGGAAATCATCACTTGAATCCTCAATAACATTAATTATTAATTCTTGAGTACACAAATTATCAAACGCAACATCACGATCCCAATCAGACAATATCTTCTTTTAATAATAAATAAATAAAATCCATTATTATTAAAAAAATCGAATCGGAAACGCATTAGGACATCACTAATTGATTAGAATTCGAGCTGTCAAAAGTTAAATAAATGGTTGGACGGAGTATAGATTTGTATTACATTGACAAGATGCAATATATCAAAGCTACCCTAACTTCTAGTGATACCAAACAAATCAACTAGATGGCGTTTATTGTATAGATTTTAAGGATAGTTATTACGGCTATTTTTATTTTGTTTAGGATTAGGTACATCTATATAATAATTTAAAATTAGCAGCCTTAGGGAGCTTGTAATAAGGTAGTAGTATGAGAAGTGTGATTTCTGAGAGTCGTAACTCCCCCGAGTAAACAGTTTCTGCATGACGACGCTGCGCCATCTGCGGCAGTCTGTGTCGTAGTGAAGCACATCATGTAGACTCGTGCCGAGAGCCGTACAGACTTGGTCGGACCATTTTGTGGGACTGCAACCCTGTGTCGCGGGTGCCATGGACACACACATAGACAACCACAAATTACACCCAAACTCACGAAATAAATGTAGGCCATACAAATATTTCCCCCCGCCCGGGATCGAACCTGGGACCTCTGCGTGGCAGTCGCATGGTAACCGTTCGGCCACGGAGGCAGTTAAATTATTATTGTATTATTTACGAATACAATGCTTACATAATAATATGTTAGTTGGCCCGGAAATGTTTTATTGATTTACGTCAATAATATTAGGAAATCGATACGAGGCAAAAACGACGTTACTTCAATATTTCAGCGAGAATAAAGCCACAAATTGTGTCCAATAACACGATACAATATGTTATCGTTTTCATTCACGGAAACTATCATGTTTCGGTCCAATCTTTTTTTAGTTGGGAATATGATAGCCAGTTAAATGGAGCCAGTCTCACGTATACCCGACAAGTAATCACGGCATAAAAGACAAGGTTACATGTAACGAACGAATAGGCACCCATTTTTAATGCTAACGTTGGTGACAAAAATAGCCATTTTGTCTATGTTAAAGGTAAACAACGGGTTATACACATATAATACTTTAGTTTACAATATCAATTTTTACAAAATATGTTGGGTTGTAAAGAGCAGCCGCAATTGTATTGTATTTATGAAATCAACATTTTTTATGATCTCTTAGTATGTACTGACGTCTCTTAGGATGAACAAGTCGTGCGCCTGATAGTAAGCGACACGCCAGTCTATAGCAATTGTAGTAGATACCACTCAGGGCTTAAAACTCGCAAAGACCTGAGGGGCCCTGCCACTGCACCTGTCACCATGACTTAAGAGGTAGAGCTCCTTGTGAAAGAGTTCGTCCAGGAAAGTACTGCCACCTTACCCATTTCTGGCGCCAAGCAGTAATGACAGCATTACTGTGTTTCGGTCTTGAAGGGTAAAGGAGCTGGTGAAATTACGGGCACATGGAACTTGTCAACTTACCTATGTGACGGG
The DNA here is from genome assembly GCF_003589595.1 of Hyposmocoma kahamanoa. Lineage (NCBI taxonomy): Eukaryota > Metazoa > Arthropoda > Insecta > Lepidoptera > Cosmopterigidae > Hyposmocoma > Hyposmocoma kahamanoa. Next base: position 4,590,643 of record NW_020653731.1, read on the forward strand.
CGTAGTGACAGTGCCCCTCAGATCTTTGCGATTTAAAGATCTAAGGAGCACTGCAACTGTTATGGACAGACGTATAGCCTACGTCAGGTGCACGACTTGTTCGTCCAGTCACTTGATAGTATAAAAAGTTAGGTACCAAGTTTCATGAGGCTGAAATTTCACCAGCGCCTTCACTCTTGAAAAGCAAAACGAAGTAATATATGAGCATTAATAAAGTCATCTACCGCTCGGCGGCAGAAATAGGTAAGGTAGCAGTACTTCCGTGGGCGAACTCTTTCATAAGAAGCTCTACTGCTAGTAAAAACAACCCAGCATACCCAGAACCTGTCAATGCTGAGTAATAGATATCTTTCATAAGGAGCTTTTCGAAGCCGGCCTCTTCCGCCCGCTCAAATAATCACGGTCTCTGTTCTAGTACCTTCCTACGACATTATCTGTTAAACCTACCGCACACAAGTTCTGAATCGGACTATGTGCATAAAATTGTAAGTTATGTCCATTCGTAATAAAGGCAGATTTTTAAATTACTTTTTCTTTGTGCTGATATTCCAGATGGTAACGAAAATCAGGAATTTAGAATTTCGAAATATTGTTAACTTATTTTCATTTTCCTTGTGTACCACAAACGTACGCACGTACTCAAAATCAGAGTGGACTTTCCTTATATTGCCGGAGCCTTATTATTCTCCAACCCACTGAAGTACAATCTTCACCCTCCAGGGGCCTAACAGAGACACCTTATCCCATTCGAACACAAACATGAATGAACACATCTCCTTTTGTTTGGTTAAGTGCTAGATGAAAAAGTTTATTGCGAGAAAATAGATGGCGCTTTTTTCGATGGAGGTAGTGAGGAAATATTTTAGGTTGGCAGATTCTTTTGTAAACTTGTCAAAAGAAAGATTGTTATGAAATCTCCGGTTGTGATTTAAGATCAGGAACCCAACATTCATGTGGTCACAAGCATATTGTAGTATAGTTATTTGTTCGTCATAGCAATTGTACAGTAGCGCAAGTTTCACCTCGAAAACAATTTTTTTCTTATGACATCTCTACCCATATAATTTGTACCCTTGGTATAATAAATAATAGTGTCCTAATGGGAATCATGCGTGCTTTTAATCAAAAATGTTATGGACTGAATCCGTTTGTAGGATCTAATCCTATCTGAAAATATTTGACATTGACTGAAATTTAAATTTGAATACAGTGCGGTGTACCACTTACAGAATTTGTTTATTTTTCTTGTTTCGTGTCTATTTATTTATATTTTTTTTTAATGCACGCTTTTTTGTAGGTCAGGATTGCACACCTCACTGCGCTTTACTTTTTTTGCTATGCTTATTATTGTAGGTACTTTTGTGTTTGTTTTTTATTTCTTTTTGAGGTGATAACTTTTACCATATTTATCATTATACGCATATTTGAAAATGAAAATGTGGACAACTGTAATTGGCGCTAACTAGCATTACCTGAAAACATTCAATGTAAATCGTTATTAATAGCTGTTGTTGTTCCGAATAAAATAAAATGAAGCCACATTTGATCATACGCCGAAAGTGCTTTTATCACATGAAAGTCATAAAAATAATACAAACTTTATGAAAGAAATGGAGTATATAAATTTTATACTTAACTCTACTATTTAAGTATAAAGAAGCTATCGACTAATTTGCTGTAAAATTTTCCAACCTTGCCTGAAAATTTCTCACTTTGGGAATGTGGCTTTATTTCTTTTTGTTTTTCGAGGAAAGGAGGAAATCTTTATGGATACTAAAGGTCCGGAACAGATGTTTATGTCCGACCCCTGACTGGGAAGGTACCCAGAGGCCTACGGACTCAAACCTCCATCCCTTTGGCGTTGCTTCTTCGAAATCAATTCTTAATTTGAAAATGACAGATAATATCCTAACGTCACTTTGATTTAATTTCTTTTTATTTTAATTCCTTTTATTTTTCCCTTTCAGAAAAACCACACAAAGAAATATATTTTCTTCACGTTACGTATGTTATAATTATAATTTTGTCAAAATAACGCCCACTCATAACTGCCTCCATGGCCGAACGGTTTCCATGCCAGACTGTCACGTAGAGGTCCCAGGTTCGATTCCCGGGCCGGGAGAAATATTTGTACGAACTACATTTAATTCTCTCGTGAGTTTAGGTGTAATTTGTGGTTATGTATGTGTGTGTCCATGGCACCCGTGACACAGGGTTTCCCTAGTTCGGGGCTATGTTGAGTGTGTGCGTTATTGTTATTATTATTACTTTGTAAAATAAAATAATGTCCCTGTGAAATATAGCCGCAGGGCCGCATAGGCCGCATGTACACATGCAATGTATATAATTAATTAACAATAGCACATTTTTCCAATGTGCCCTTTATAAAATGATTTATCATTACTCATCATATTCATATATTTTAAACCGACTTCAAAAAAGGAGGAGGTTCTCAATTCGACTGCATGTTTTTTTGTATGTATGTTACGTGATAACTCCAGTGCTTGTGAACCGATTTTGATTGTGTTGGTAAGAGGGTACCTTCTCACTAACTGCTAGATAAAAAATTATAAAAAAGTACCTGGAACCTCCTCAAGTACATGGAATTACATATAATTACCAAGTTTTATTGAAATCGGTTTTCGGAAAGTGCGCAAATTCGGATTCATCCCCTAGTTCGCCACTATACAGGACTTGATATAAAAATAATAAAAATCGGTTCTCACTGCTCAAAGTATGTTGAAAGAGAAAAACGCCTTGAATTGGAGAATAGCAAAACCAACCATTAAAATAATTGCTCCTTAAGTAAAATTTAAGCGCTATTTATAAAAATGAATGTTCATGCGTGATCAGCTACCCTTAGAGGTGGATGATTTTCTTCAAAATAAAATGGGGCCACTATGGAGGTACCCTCTTTCCATCAAAGAAGGAATCATGAAAATCGGTTCACAGATACCGGAGTTATCTCGTAACATACATACAAAAAAAACTTACGATCGAATTGAGAACCTCCTCCTCTTTTTGAAGTCGGTTAAAAATAGGTATTTTATGTTTGATGTGGATTCAATTTCTGTCATAAAAAATATAAGTGAAAATAGTAGCTATTGTCTGTAATAACAATAACAAAACTTATATCACCATGATAATGGTTATACGCAAAGGATATATGTATGTTTGTAGAATAACGGTACAAATTTATAGAGCGAATGTGGATGGGAATGTTGGGAAAGGTCGTACTCGGCGGCCATATCTCAACTAGATTGAGGAGATCCTTAAATAGGCCAGGACAAAAGTTACAAAAATAAAGGAGCATGTAGGAAAATAATGATGTAAGCGAAGGATGCAAAATTGGTATACGAGCATAGCGGGTAGGGTTACATAGTCTCTTCCTGCCCCAATGAGACACGGACATGATAGAAATACTGCCAATGGATGGTCTGCACGCAGTCGAGATGTGCACTGCATGCAGTCGACATTCAACTGCGTGTAATCTAGAGCACAACTGTAAACAACAGCTGCAGTCGATGTGAACGGTAATTCGAGAATCAAGAGGGTCTATTGATCTTTAGTAGTAACAGCAAAAGGTAACGACTACTTGATGTAGGTATTTCACTTGTATTACAAGTCAAGTTTGTAAAACAAAGTCCCGATTTCACAACGTGCACAATTCTTTTTTTTGTCATGGTGTCTTTGTTTACATTTTTGATCGCAAATTTCAGCACACACTATAGTCGGGAACTGCGGACGTGACTTTGTTGACAGTTTGTTGTCAATAGTCATATGTTTATTTACTTATAATAAAAGCTAAAGTCCGAAGTTGGAACCGTAAATCATCTGAGAGAATGTGAAAACCAACAAGTAACATCTTCCATCAACAACTAAACTGAGCTTCTGCATAGGCGCACGGCGTTAATTACTTGAAATCAGTATCGACTGCATGCAGTTGTACATGCCGTCCGTCTAGAATCAGCATAATAATAATGATGTGCGACAACCACATCAATTACCTGGTCTCAAACTAGGGTCTTCTATGTACTATGAGAATTTACTCCAAGGTAGCTCATTTCACAAATTGCCCTTTCGGCAATCGAATCCGGAACCTCCACATCCAGTTTACACGTTGCAAACCTTTAGGCCATAGAGGTCGTGTAATAAAGTTAGTATGCATCTATATTATAAAAATAATAAATACGTTTATTTCTCACCACAAAATACAAAACTGAATAAATCTTAAGAGGTTGGGAGTTGATGCTTGATGTAGTAGGTATTTCATCTATATAACAAGGCCCACCCCTTGAATAATGAGACTTAACAGGGAATAGGTGAATTAATTTATTAAAATAAAATAAAAACAAAAATCGTAGGTGTTTTGTAGAAAAGGCGAAAGCGCCATTTGGAAAAATTTTTCAGGGAATGATATTTTAATTTTTTCCAAGACTGTTTATATGTCCTTTTTAAATTAAATTTTAAAACTTAAACTTAATTAAAACGAAACTTGAATTCTGAAATAGGACGTAAATATTTTAAAACAGTCGTTAGATTATGTATTATTTATAGGAAATGAAGCTAGTTTTCCGGATTTAAATCGCGTGTATTTGTTTTTCAAACAAACCAACGTTTCGGGGCCTTCACAGGTCAACGGTGACGATGGGACCGTGAACGTGTAACAATCGCGAAAACCTAAGAACTCGATATGTATTATTTAAATATGCTATATTTTTTTAACCAGAAAATAGACCACCGCAAACAACGCAAAGGACTAAATAAGATATTAATTTAGATAAAGTACTTATGTGAATTAGACCCTCACTTAATTAGCGCCGTTTAGTGAAAGAGCTAATCTGTTTAATGAGCGGGTTATTAAACCATTTGGCCTCGACATGTAGAGTCGAAATTTCAACGTCATCTGAACTGGTGAAATTAAAAACACATGAGATTTGTCAACTTACGTCTCAGAGCGAATTTCATCATTTCATGGACATTTGCAACATCAATTGAGCTGCCTATGCGTTGCCAGCCTTTAAGAGCCCTGTAAATACGCTTTTTGAAGAATCCCATGTCATAGCGCAAAGCAAATACTTCTGGTGGAGCGTGTAGCTTGGCACCAAGCGCATGACTTGTTCTTGATGTTGATAGAAAAAAAAAATCTTATGTCATGACCAGCTTATGATCACTTCGAATCTTAATTGGGTTGGCGTTGGTGAGCTCGAAGATGACTGATGTAGCCAGTCTACGCGGCGACCTCTCGTGCGCATTGAGGAGACATGAGTACACCACCAACGTAAATATTGTTAATGGTGGTGATGAATGGATGATGGACGGGCGTTTATCTTGTCACGTTTAGCATCGCGGCGTTGCTCTTCAAACACATGGAGTTCCTCCTCCTGTCACCTCTTCACAACACTCCACCATTCAGAGCGTAGTGCTGATAGTATAGCCCCATTGAGAAGGCTCAATGTTGCATCTTCTCATATGTCACAAGATATCGTCCGTATTTTATAGAAAGGACGAAAGCACCATTTAAAAAAATGCAGGGTGCATGTTTTAGTTTTTCACGACAGTTTTAAAATATTTACGTCCCGTTCTAAAATTAAATTGTGGTTTTTAAGTTTTAAGATTTGATTTAAAACAGCACGTAAATAATTAAAATATTTAAATATTTTAGCGCATCAGGCATGTTCGCATGGGTAGTGCCCTGGAGTGAGTTCCGTTTGCCTTGCACTGTTTGTAGAGAGATTCCCTAGTTTGAGACAAAATTGATTTCATTTATTCGTTAATAAATGTTTTTAAAATTAAAATCTTCTAACAGTATACTATGGCCGATAAAAAAACTCAAAGCAGTAGATTTAGTAGAACTAAGGCTCCTTGTGAAAGAGTCCGTTAGAGGGAAGTACTGCCATCTTAAGTATTTCTGCCGCCAAGCAGTAATGTGAGATTTGAGCATTTATTTTGTGAGCAGTTATGGACAGGCTATTCTTAGAAAGAGAGCTGCCTCGTTGCTAAGCCGCGTCCATGGCAGCTCAACTGACGTTCTTCGCGTTGTGGCTGGTAGGGTTGACTGCCCGATCATACTTCATTGCATGAGACTGCATTCGCCTTCAATTTGAGGACTTGTCTTTGTTTATTTTTGTTTTTGACTAATGGTAGAACCTGGTGGGACTCCAAATATAATTATGTAGCTATTATAGGAATATGGATTGTATCTGTCTGAAATAAATTAATTTTGATTTGATTAAGAAAGCCTAAAACATGCTCTCCTGACAAATTTTTCGAAATGGCGCTTTCACCCTTTTTGCAAAACACCTATATTGTATAGATACAACACAGAACAATGTTAATAGAAATTTAGGCACAAGCTTCCACTGCCAGTTACAATATGTAAATCATACTCATTTAGCCTTCCTCCCAATGGGTTACCACCAATTTGTGCTTCTCAATTGAGAGGCTGACGGTTCTAATCTCTATGGCGACATGTACCTATGACTTTAACCCATTAATGAACAAATATAAATGAAAGATACTTTTTTTATGAATTTAAATTTTTTGTAATATTACGAAGGTCAGAAAATAGTATTTTGAAAAATTTTGAAAAATTTCTTTTTTAGGAATTAAGGTGGTGTAATCATGTAAATCTGTCTACATAAATAACCTGTTGCTAAATCATGATTTATATTGCAAAACACAATGTATTTTACTATTTTTATTACTCAAAACTAATTTGCTTATTGAATAAAAATATTATGAATAAAATAAAATGCTCATCGGCGAAATTATAAATACTCCAACTTGTGACGATGAAAAATGAAGCAAAATTTCCAACTACCCATATTTTGTCATCTAAATATGTATATTAATATTATTTTTATTATTTAATATTATTTATTTTGTTTCAATTATAATAAAAATTAAATAACAAAACTTAACAACATGGGATATTTATTTAAAAATGTAAGTGTACTCATTTGAGTACAGCGGCCGTAAATGGGTTTTCTAAATTACGTACCACAGATAATATAATACTCTACTAGTACAGATACCTAATCTCATACAAAGAAATGTAGCACTCGTACCTCCGCTTGTTCGAACGCTTATTTTTAATTCTTAACGCTAATGATTAGATAGTATCAAGTAAACCCGCGATGCGATTGTAATAATATTCGAAAAAGCCAACAATTGGCAACTATTATTACATTTTTGTCAAGGTTCTGCTCTAGTGCAAACGTCGATTATATATTATAACCTATGTATAATAAAATCGCAAAGAGGCTGAGTCTATATTTTTAATATTTTAAAGTAAAAGTCAGTGCCAAAATGTTACTCAGTTTCGAGAATAAATTCAAAGTAACGCCGTCTATACAATTTATTGCAAACTAACCAATCAATTCGATTTGATAATATCTTTTCAACGACATTTGGCTGTTCTCATTAATTTTCGTAGTATAATTGTAAAATAATTTTAATTAAACGTTCTTAAAATATTATTTAAACACTTATGCATTTCTGTTTTGTGTGACCATACCTCAAATTTTCAAGATTCTCTACTTTATATTTTTTATTTTACTCAAGTGTCGCCATTTACAATTTTAAATATGGACAAAATATAATTTGTACGAATTGATACCCCATATTATACACTTTTGTGAAGGTTTAATAACAACACACACACACTCATAGCCTCGCACTATGGACACACACAAAGAGAACCACAAATCAGACCCAAACTCCGAGACAAATAAATGTAGGCCATACAAATATTTCTCCCGGCCTGGGAATCGGATCTCTACGTGGCAGACCAGCGTGGTAACAGCAACCACGAAAGCAGTTATTAGATTTCGTAACAATACCTTTCACTCGATAGTAAAATAATAAAAACATTTTCTCCACTGATGCGGAGAAAATGTTTTTATGTGTGACCATGTGACCATTGTACCAATGGTACGATATTAGTTGACACAAATGAATTTGGTTTATGTGGTTTAGTCGATCGATATATTGATTTAAATGAATGATATTGGTTTTGTCTTGTGTGCTTTAGTCTGTCGACCCTATTAATATTCCCGAAGTACCGTCGTTGATTGGTCCGTATTACCATAGTGTAATAAATAACACTAGTAGTGTAACTCCCCACGAAAGTTTTACGTTGTCCTGCATGTGTGCACACCCACCGCGCGCCCTGTACGGACACACACATTCTCAAAACCTCGCAGTGCACTCACATTGCACAGTGCGTGTCGTCCCAGACGCCATTTATTATAGTATTGAAGTGTTCGCTAGGTGTTTTTAAAAACATATATCAGAATAGTAAACGTATTTATGGTTGTTTGAAGAAGATTGCCTCAAATTCAAAATAGTTCAACATTTAATTTATATCCAATCCGTGATGTTGATATAACGAATATTTTTTCTATTTTTTTATGATATGAAGTGACATGACGAGCAAGTCGTGCACCTGGTGGTAAGCGACACGCCTGTCCACTACAATTTCAGTGCCGCACAGAGCTTTAAATCGCAAAGATCTGAGAGGCACTGCCTCTGCGCCCGACACCCGGAGACGTAAGTTGGAAAAGTTCCATATGCCTGTAATTTCACCAGCACCTTTACTGTTTAAAACCGGAACGTAGTAATTGTTCACATTACTTACTGCTTTGCGTCAGAAATAGGTAAGGTGACAGTTCTTCCCTGGACAATTATTTCACAAGGAGCCCTGCTGCTACGAAAGTAAATAAAATAAAATAAAATAAAATATCAACACGTAGCTACTGCATTTATTAGTTATTTGGTATGCAAGGCTGCAAAGTTGTCGTTTGACGCGAGTGCTTGTATTGAAACCTGAACAAGCGAAGGAAGCTAAGATTGGAGCGAGTGGTTCAAAAGTAGATTCCTGAGCGTAGCGAGGGTCAAGCCACGAGACGCTAAACAATTTTGCTGCCGAGCGAAACACACAACTTTTCACCTCACTATAGCGAGGAAAATGGTAGATGAAAGAAAAACAGTGGAACTTTAAAACATCAGTTTTTTTTTAATTAAAAGAAAAAATTGATCTTCTTTTGCGTTCTAAGTTAACATCTCGTCAATTTTTATTCTTGCTTGTACTTTTATTTTGTGTGATTAAGTAATTATTGAAATTGTTTTAGTTCTTTCACGAAGTAAAATAATTTAATAAACACAAACAGTTAACATTGTCAATTTAATGTCAACCATAATAAGAATAAAATATACATATAGATTTATATTGCTTAAATAAGTAGTGTGCGACAATTCGCGTAGTTGAACGTGTTATTATCTTTTTGTGTCATTATCAAAAGTTATGTGCACCACAGTCCATCGTAAAGTTCGAATTTCAAAAACCTTTTCCACGCTAGCGTGCAAAAAACGCTTTTACGAGCAGATTTCTAAAGAGAAAGAAAGCCTTTCCGAGCAAGTGAGGTGAAAAGGTTATTTCAATATATGTTTACAACCTGTGGCTACAATTAAAATAAAAACAACGTAACAACAAAAAGTGACAACCCTGCGGTTCGAGTGAAGTCTGTTCCAATCCATTTTAAATGAAATTTAAACAAAACGATTTGGTTGGATTTCTTAAGCAATAAACTCAATAAATCGAATAAGTAACACTTTCACATATATTTCGTCGAAGATTTTTAATTGAAATCTCGTCACATTTCACACCAATAATGTTCATTTGAATGACATCGTAAAAACGTATTTGAAAAATGGTAGTAAAAAAGTGAGGTTATATTTTAATTATAGATGTATGAATAGTCTATGATCGCATACGGAAATTACCATTCAGTTCATTCAATTAAAGTTTTTGTAATCGATTAGTAAATCGAAAATTTTAAATATACTTCTTTAAGTTATGTAATACGTGAGACGCACTATAAGTTTCCGGAATTAATAAGAAAAAAATACTATAAATGGTCAGAAATGGATTTATTGTTTCTCAAAATATTCTCCGTTAGCGTTAATGCACTTTTTCATACGAATGAACCAATTTTGAAAACATTTATGTCACTCCTCCGTGACAATCTCTGAAATATATGGCCACCTTGGATTCAATAGACAAGAGTGCTAAGAGGCTTGTTGGTGACTCGGAACTAGTAGAGGCGAAGCTGCAGAACCTTGAACACCGTCATAGAGTTGCCAGCTGGTGTGCATGCTACATCCTCGACCTCATCGTCACATTCCATCAGGTGAGATAGAGGTCAAGTGCGCACTTATTTTTTTATAAAAAAAAGTCAACATTATTCACCTTCGAAAATTCATTTGTCGGTCTGGCCGTGCGAGAACTGGCATTGTCATAGTGCAAGATGATACGGCGTTTACGGTTATTTTTACGGAGTTTGTCAATAACTTCCGGCAAACTAATGATCGTGCACAAATTCACGGTACAACAATTCCCCAAAGCAACAGTAGCCACGTGTACAGTTTTATTACAAAAAGAAGCAATCATCCGCTTAGAGGCACTTCGCACGCGCGCCACTTTGGTTGGTTTCATCTCATCTCGAAGGACCCATACGCTCAAATGCTGCTTTGTTTTGGGATCGTAACTATAAATCCATGTTTCGTCACCTGTTACTATGCCCCACACCAAATTTGACGCCCGTTCGTTGAATCTGGTAAGCATGGCATTGCACCAAGTGACGCGATTGGTTTTTGAGCCTCGGTCAAATTGTGTGGCATCCACCGAGAGCACAGCTTTTTCATACCCAAATATTTGTGAAGCATTGATTGTATTTGACTCATGCCTAAACATGCCCGAATCTCATGGTATGTCACATGCCTGTCTGTTTTAATCATAC